>NW_019214204.1:303596-476910 GCF_002532875.2 Varroa jacobsoni | reverse complement strand
CCCACCCCCCCCCCCCCCCCCCCCCCCCCCCCCCGGCCAAGCTCACCCTACAGCGCAACCTTTCTACATTGACTACGCTGCGGCACCACTTCTTTACCCGTGTTTCTCATTCTTACGAAAAGTACATGCATTAAGTGACACTGTTGACACTAGCCATTGCTCTGTGGTCATCTTCAGCAGCGACCGCGATGCAACGAAAGCGCCGTCCACTTACCCTTCCGCCCTTGGTTCCGTATCTCGTATCATCGATTACACGTACGGACTCTCTATCTGCGTACAGCCGCACCAATGGATTAGTGATTGGTTCATGCGGACAACAATGGTATTGCGTCGGTTTGTTCTATTTTACTCCGGAGCATTTGTTCCCCGTTTGCCTGCCATCCCTTTCTGCGTTCTTTTGTCTTATCGATTCAGGAAGGCTGACGTCGACGTGACGCATTCTTAAACCGCCTCCTTCGACGTCATAATGTTATTAAGCAATCCTTTCTCGTATTATGCAGCCAACAGGAAGCCGGCATGCCCCAAATAGCTATACATACATCCTGATATTTTCTAATCCTTTAGGCATCTAAAACATTTGCTTGACTAGCTCATTGGCTGGTTCACTTGGAACTAGCAAGCTACTATGCAAGCTTTAACAAATAATCGACAATAAAGACCGCAAAAGAGGATGTAACTGCAAGTTTCTGTAATAATCTTGATTTATATTAGCTTCTCTCGATTCAGCGTCGAACGCAGTGGTCAGTGATAGCGTCCACCAGCACAACGGTACAAATCAAATTTTGTACACAAATGAAATCGATTCTAAGATTTCTCTTTAGTATCACAATTTTTTCTTAGCCGATTGCCCAACGAATTATTTTTTTGGGTTAAATAATCCCTTATCTACACACGCGCTAATTGTATTATTTGGAAGCATGGTCTGGTTTGTCTTTCGAGCGCACACTTGAATACATCGCCGTAATAAGGCACTCAACCTGTTGAGTGCTCCGCTATTGTAATACAAGTTCTTTTCGAAACTCTATACCTACGACAAGCAATTTGCATCGTTAAGGTACGTTGGTTGTTTTCTCTCGATCCGTCCTTATATCCCCTGTTTAGCCTCGCATTTTGTGTGCCAGGACACTTCCTGTACGCTTCATTCTCCGTATACTTGAATTCAAGCGTACAACCAAAAGTGGGTCCTCGACGCTCGTCATTAGACGTGGGCGCCGAAAGTCGTCAAGGAAACTGCCCTGCTGCCCGTTGGCCATCGGATGATTTGTTTCCATAGCTCCTGACGGATTGAAGACGTCGTGAGGTTGGTCTTGTCAGCGAATCAGCAAACCAAAAAATAATCATCCCCGACATCGCCGCTGTGCGGTTATCTGCAACCAGCTAAGCCGGGTTGCGCGTCACTATACGTCGAGGACGTCACTGTCGCTGGCTTCGACTGGAGAGCCTATTGTTGCATTGGAATGAGCCCAAAAAAAAAGCACGCTGAATAGGACTGCAGTGTGATTCTTCTCCCAATTCTTAAACATGTTCCGTATCTCTATAGCTGCTTGACTTGCATACCTTAGATAAGTTCGGGGCTGCCTAATCGATTTAGATCAACGACGTTTTTCCGCAGTTAGCAAACAAGATTAGGGCTGACATCTTTACTTAGCGAGTAAAGGCCACGCCGTTAGCCCGTGCTAGCCATCCGTCGTGGTTCTATTCAACATTTTCCGTTCGAAATTCGTCGGCAGACAGATAAATTCAATATCTCTGGCTACTATTACGTAACGATTTTATCACGATTTCATGTTCTTATTTGATGTCTCACGTAAATCATGATGAAAAGCAAAAACATTGGTTAAACTAACATCCATAGCACATTTTCCGAAACATGGTGCACTCTCAGGCAACTTCTTCCAGTTATGTACGGCGCAGATACAGAAGGCAATAGGTTTCGTGGACGCTGCTCCAATTTGTCAGCAAAACATATCTTCTATAAAGCTCAATGTGATGTATTTGTTTGAGGATATAAGTTAGCTAAGTTTTAAACTTCACAAGTGGCGTCCAAACATCGAAAGGGTAATCGACTGGACAGCTGAGAAAACTCTGTACTACTTAGCCCAATAGTAAAAAATAGCTGCGATATATACACAGACAAAGAACAAGACCGACATGCTACATAGATATCATCCACGTACGCAGCAACTGCTCCTAATGGATACCTCTATAGTTCAATAGGTGACGCAGTCAGACTGTACACATATACGCGTGATCGCTATGTTTCAAACGGCTATAGATATGAATGTTAATACGGTTTAGACTGCATAGACACACGATATCTATGCACGATATTGGAAAGTAGTTAACGCTATATATATTTATATACATACATCGTCTCTGTGACCAGCATGAGGATCCATCTAGTTGTTTTGCTGCCCTATACTTTCTAGAGTTGTTTCAAGTGGAATCAGTTGGGCGAGGCGATGTGAATAAGTTATCCTATACAAAATAGCATTAGAGTTTTTTATTTTGCCGACGTAAAGTCCAGCCAAAGTTTGCCAGAGAGCAGAAATCGTCGCTGCAGAAGAGGGTCAATACTGAAAGCATTCTATTGGTCAGCTATTATCCAGACATCAAAGTGCTGCGCACAGGCCTCGGCTACATAAAGCTCGAATGGGCACGAGCAGATTCGGTCTTCGTGCGTCCCTTTCTATACCTTACTTGCCCTGAGTCCCTTAATTCCTTCGGTGGACACAAAAAGTGTACTAGTAAAAACTCTCCAAGTGTTCCCTAGTCAGTCTCGGTCCCCGTTTTGTTCTCAACGCCTCGTTTACGTTCAACCAGCTTTTCGTTTGTTCGCTATTGAGTGATCCACTTCCCTTTGTATGGGAAACTGAAAGTCCCAGGCGACTAGCAAGTGGACATCTATGCGATGCCAGATACAATGCGCTACTGCACCATGTGGAAATGGTTGAAGTAAGGGTACAAAGGCCACCCAAGCATTGCTGAACAAACTTATACTTTCAGGCTGCAATAGGAACCGCTAGTGTTATAGGATAGGTTGGATGGGAGGTGGCTGTTGAGTAGAGCAGTGGAAGGTGAGCATTGCGTTAGTCCTAGCGGGTTTGCCGGTTTTGTCTTGTACTGTAGAAAGTAATATGTACATGACTTACTGCTCTCTTGGGGCTAAACAGTCCAGTATAAAGGGGCCGGTTAGCCTCAGTCGAGAAAGCCTGCTCAGCTTAATCGGCCGAATTAGGCTCAGCGGGGCGGGAACCATCGTCCTTTCACTCCAGCAATCTCTGATCTATCCGCAGCAGCTGGCCGTGGCGGCAGCTTCAACGCAACAATTCTACTGGCAGCACCAGCAGCCCAACTTCTACGTTGTCGGAAAGTACAAAAATGATTAACTTCATCTTGATGCTTGGCACACACAATGATATGGACCTTTACGCACACCTTGTGCATACTGCTTCATGCATAGCCTTTCGTACGTGCGCCGTTGCATGTAAAGCTTACGTTCAATATGTACGTGCGGACAAGTTAACCAGTGGTTGTTTACGGCCTATTCGCGAAGTATTTATAGTGAAACAATGATAACAAATAAATGTATAATAAGAAAGATGGCAATGATTATGACATATCCTCGGAAAAAGCTTTCGTATTAATATTAGGCTCCTACAATTGAATCCGATATAAATGTTGAGATAGTTAGGCTAGGGAGATGATTTATTAGTACGTTTTAAAGGTACTCTCCTTTATTATTTATTTTAGTCTTTACACGTCTATTACAGCGCTTTGGCAGTTTCTGGTCTACCTCATATGTACCACTTACGTACCACCACATATGTACCTTCTCTACTCATGGCTTCATAGATTTCGAGTTTATCGATAGTGGGATGTGCTTGCGCATTAGTTTTTATGGCGTAAAAAGCCCTGTAATCATAAACATTTAGACTGTGAGAATCAGCGGGTTCCAGTCAACGTTGGACACCTTTTGCTCAATCCAAGAAGCAATTGAGGTGTGGCGATAAGCTCTAGCATTATCATCAAGTAACCGAACTGCACGCTTTCGGTTTTTGTGTCAACGGCTGATGAGTTCATTGAGGGATTTGAGGTAGCGGGCTGCATACGTCGTTTCATTTTTGGCAAGTATCTCATAGTAGTAGATGCTCTTGATGTCCATTTGTCTTTGATGTCTTAACATCCATAATCTAACCTACTTAACACTCGATCGAACTCGATTTTTCTTTGGGTTGTCTCCTCTGACCCCTTTCAACGGAGGTATATTGAACCATTCTCCGTCTATGACGATCGCATGCTCTAGACGGTCTTTATGGCAAGTTATGTTCCGCGAAGTGCATGCAGAATACACCGCACGTATTACAAATCAGCATGAAATCAAGTTACGGCGATACATTTTATAGAGTTATAATTCGGTAACACGTCATATGCGAAATGCCAATTTTTTCCATAGACCTCTTAGGACTTTTAGCTGCCTCCGTGAAAAGCCGTCTCGATTGCAAGCAATATATTCATGTTCTTTGGTACCCGATATTTGGTCACCTCTTTCTCTTGTATGTATGTATGTATAGCGCCGGAATAAAAACTTGATCAGTGAGCGTTGAGTTTCAGCACTGAACCAATTTGCTCTGAAATCTACTTGACGGGCCTTCACTCACAAATGTCTAAAAAACAGAAATTTTTACCACGCATATTTCATGTGATAGCGATGCGCAGTTCAAAAGTTGTTCGATTTCACAGTCCAAAAGTGACCAAATTCGTCGTATTTTATTTGCAGGTTATATACATTGCTGATATGTTGCAATTATTATTCCCACAGGGTGCTACTGTTCAGTTTTTCTAGGCTTGTTACGACGCGTGGACCTGGCTTATCCGCAGTACTTATTTCGGCTTCTAGTCGTCTGCTAGGGGCAGTATCACTGCCCCTGTCTTTTTTAACAGATGTGAACTTTCTGGATAAGCTAGCCAGAACCGACGGTTACTCGTTTCCCATTTCATACACTTTCTCTCCGACTTCTCTTCGCTGACCTCTCCAGCGCCCGAAGGTCCAGTCCCGAAAGACAGACTAAATGGGGCTTCCAAAGAGATTCGCCTCGAGCTTTATGAATCTTTGCGGCTTTCGGCTAAAGTAACGCGGGAGCTGAGATAAATTTCAGCGGCTCTCTTCACCGTTTCTCTTCTTTCTCTTGCTTATCCTATACTCTTTCACAGACTCAACTGTAATGACCTTACAGCGTTGAAGTTTTTGAATAGCTTAGATAGCCGTGTCTCTGCATTAATTTAGATTTCGGCTCTTGACTCGGAGGAGCCTATTGGCCTATTCCGAAATAAGCTATTCTAATTGGTTACTCCGGTACAGCAAAATGGCAGGCTAAATTTGTGTCCGCAGATTTCTTCGCGCCAAATTTACTGTCGACGACCCTGGACTTCGAAAATCGTCTGAATGGTCGGCGAGTTCCGGATTGGCTGTTTGGCAGTGGTAACAACTCATTACGGGATAGCTTTGTCTTTGGAGGCAAGTCAGTTCTCTACGAATTGTTCGCTTGAGTATGGTGTGGCTAAGAGGAAGTCAGAGAAAAGTGCCGGCTATGCTATTATTCCATATGATTTTTTGACATTTTGTATGTGGTATTATTGGCAGCCATGGTGCTCCTCACTGTCTGTGCCTACTGAACGTTGCGCTCTGGTAAAGATAGTATGTCAGCATGATAGAACAATTTTTGTCACGGTATTATAGATTCTGTATCCTTTATTGTTTTCAGCATATTGAACGATTTCAGCTTCCAAACACTTAAAGCTTCAGCAAAAAAATAGTATCTTAGTATAAACGATACAAGATCACTTTGTTTTTTGCCAACCTATGTTTTAGAATCATTTGAATCTAACACAACATTATATAGACTAGGCTAATCAGATGTTAAACGTCTAACTTGCTTAGTCATACGTTTCGATTTTCCGCTCATTTTTCGTTGTAGATCAGACTTGTTAGTTGTAACATTTATTAGCAGCTTTTTCGTAAATAATGCTCACTTCAATATTATGAGTGTTTTAGAGAAGTTCCCGCAGGAAATCCGGTCTTGTGATTGTGAATTATGGTACGTATGCAAACCTTAACTAAAATGTTCGTTTTAAGAGGCTTCATTTTTTTTTTTTAACTCTATTGTTCTAAAAACTTCGTCTCAAGGGAAATTCCATTCCTGAAAAAACAGGAATCTACGAAGAAGCACAACAAAGATGATAATAAATATATTCTTCTTTTCTATGAAGCTTAATTCACACCTATGATCTATGATTGCTTCATTTAGCAGATCACCTATATTTGTCGTTCGAATCTAATATCCACATATCAAATATATCGCCTTCCATAGAGAGACTCGAAAATAACAAGATTGTAAAAAGTCGGACGTACTAAGTACAGCTTGGTGTCGAGTAGTCTCAGAAGTCGATTAAAGCGTCCACAAAAACGCAACGAGGTATTAAGGGATAGTTATCTGAGGAGTGTCCAGAAGAGCAGCAGCAGAGATATTATCAGTAATATCAGCCATTATTTGACTGTGATCGAATTAGTATACTGACTTTATCGAACTTTAGACGACATCAGGCTCAGTATGGACGCGCCGCTGAGGTGCAATCAGGATCAGCAATACTTTGACTCGCAAGACTCAAGCAATTGTCCTGTGTATTAGGAGGACGCACGGCACAAATGCCAGATTAGGCCGGGTGCTGAAATGACAGGATTATTAAAACTGTGCTAAGTTTTACCACAAGTCGATTATTACATCGTGTCGTTGTTGCCACACCTATTGTCAGGGTCTATTCGCTGCTATCTGCCTTCATTTTGACAAGTCGTCTACTCCTTTTTCCTAATAGTCTCTTTTTTTATTATAATGTACGCCTACTGCTAGTGACCCGCTACTATTTAAAACATTTTAAGCCTATTCATGCGTAAAGTCTAACATGAAAAGGTATGTAGAAAAGAATAAATATCACACTTTTTTTCTTCAACAAAATTTCAAGGCTCAACTTTTGACATGTTATTAAAAACGAATAAAACAAACACTTTACTTTTGGCGGATACTTCGGCTTAACACATTTATGAATAACTTGCCAGTAAAAAACTATTATAATGATTTTAACGCTGTGCCTTTTTTCGTGGGTCGTTTTTGTTACTGGGGGTTGGGTGGGTCGCTTGTTTTGACCGAATTTTTCTATCTTTTTTCGAACTACATATGTTTCCTGATGAAACTGATCATTACTTATTAGTATGACGCTTTCTATACACGTATACAGTTCAACCTAAAATTGCCTTTATGGTTAAACTTAAACTAAGGTTCTGAAGTGGCCAAAGTTTTGATTTTTATTCGTTTCCAAGGGCGCAAGTTCTAAATAATGCAATAAAGGCACCCAATTTTTGCAAATTTCGGAGCCCGAATATAGTTTACGTTACGCCGACCACACCTACTATCGAAAATTAATGAGAATTTCCGAAACGGTCCAACGTCCCTTTTGAAGCTCAAGCTACATGCATGCTCCATGTAAACTTCAGGCACACCATCTGTCACAAAAACATCGACTTTTATTTGTGGGACGGAACTTGTGCACCCCCATGAACGCTTGGCTCATAAATACACACGTAGAAACCGGTATATTCCTAAGTGGTTACGTGACTCACTGCGGTAACGCCTTTTGTATTAAAAAAAAAAAAAAAAAAAACATTCAGTGCTACTGAATAAACAAGAACAAAAAAGCGCTGCTCAAGTTAGGCGTAGGACGCCGCAATCTCGATGTGTGAGCTTATATAGAGCTATGATCAGCACGAGAGAAGTAGATACGTTTGCAGTCATCGTACGTGTGTGCAATGTGTATAGTACTAAACGAGAAGAAGAACAGGAAGGTTGTTTCTTAAAAGTTTACAGGGATCGTACCACTAATCGAAAGAATAGTCTGATTCTAACGAACTAGAAAGCAGGTAGACTAAGGAGGCACCAGACAACACCAATTCCAAAAACTATCGCTCTTTGCCTTACAAAGCATTTTACGAATGTTGCCAATGCGTAGAACTTCAACTAATTTTGATAGCAGCCAAGTAGTCTCCGATAGCAAGAACTGGTGCCGCAAAATAGAAGAAGACTTCTACAGAAGCTAGTTTTTTCGTCCCTCTTTCACAGATTCCATTCTAGACCCTACTTGACCATTTCCGATGTTACAGCAATAAGAAGTCAAAACAAAGAACCTCTACAGGCAGACAATGACCCAAGGAATAGTTTATTATAGGCTCATTCTCTTCGTTTACGTTCATTAGCCACAAGCAGTAGCTTTTTGGCTATCTACAGGAAAGCTGTCTATTAAGGTACACGGTGTTTGTCGCTGGTGTTGGCGATCGCATTGATGCATTCGCCAGTTGCCGAAAGCCTGGTGTCTTTGGCAAAAAACAGACAGCATGGCTAACCAACCAATGGCCACAAGCAACTTATTGATGACACTGTTCCGTGCCGGTAGCAGGCAACCAGGCGTCCCAACCACACGGGGCGCACGAAGCGCCTTCGTTTAGGGGTGACGGAAGAATGGCTGCGAGTAAGACGCGACAGCTGCAGCGGTCAGGAAAGAGCAAAACCCCGTCGTCGGATGAGAGCCTAACAGACGATGCATGCTACCATATCTCTGAGGGGCACACCCTTGTGAGGTAGCGAGCGGCCAATGAACAAAGATCAGGTCGTTGTTTCGCTATCACGGAATCACCAACAGCAAGCTCTTGTCTGGCCACCTTCGCTGCTAGACTAAGGAATTTTTCAGCACCTTAATCCAGTCACCAAAATTCTGCTGATCTATCCTCAGCCAAACTTGCGCCCCTTACAATATTCACTGACAGAGAGCTCGAAACTGGCCTGGGACTTTTCATTAACATTACATTTAGTGTATATTACGACCCGCGGCTTTAGGGACGAACCAGAGTATACGAATGATGTGGTACACTGGCTCACCCATAGATTCTGCTGCATCTTCTTTTATATCATACACAGTATAAACGTGCATATACGTATGTAGAAAATATAAAGCGCGATTGCCAGCGTACTCTTATTTCAAGCTGAACTGGTTCAAAAGAATACGATCTCAATCTGATACTATCTCTAGTTGATAATACCATTCGACGTTCTAAAGACGTATCAAGGGTATGCACGTGTAACTTGGTTCAATTCAATATAATTACCATTCAGTCAATCAAATGTAAACAAACAGAGTCACTCACTATACACTGTGTAAGAGATTAATGCCATTCGATCAATTGACAGATTGATAAAATTAACGAAAGTGAATAAATCCAAAGTCCAGCGAATGAAGGTGCTACAGTATATGTGGTGAATTTATGTATTTTCTGTATTGACATATTTACGGCTGACAACATCACAATGTTTTCCTCCAATTCGTGCTATCACATCGCAGACTGAGAAATCTTTTTGTAGCTTCATGCGAGAGATACAATCCGAAGCTTCAGCTGCTCACACTGCTAACTGTACACTGCATGAAGTTTTAGAGATGGTGCTGGGTTAACACCGCATCCACCGCGAGCGACTCCAGAGAGTCCATCATAAAAGTTCCATGCTATCGTAAAGGGCATACCTGGCTTTGTAACGAAGTTATTGGCAGTTCTTTTGGTGCTACGCCAATCAAGTAAAGGAAATCGCTTAACTTGAACTAGTTTCTTTTTTTTGTTCCGGTAAAACTAGGTGTACGAACCACTAACTCGATGATGGCCGGCGAAGATGCGAGGAGCATTACCTTCCAGATAGCGGGTGTGGTACACACATAGTCTAAAGAAGCGATATGCACTCGCTTGCTGTTTCGTATAGTCTTGCATGTCTGCCATTTGGCTCAAGCATAATTGATGGGGCGCTACTTGTGCTGTGTATGGAGAAGAAGCGGCGAGACACTCAGCTTTTGCCATCGACTTAAGTCGTTGAGACCTCGAACGAGTGGCAGCAGATACGGTAGTCCCACAAAGTAGGCTGCCCCACCCGCGGATCCCACAGGTGACTAAAATGTAAAAATGAAGAAGTGGATGGTAGAGTAAGAAGATGAAGCGCGCATATAGATCGCAACGGGAACTGGGAAATTAGCGACAAATTCAAATGTTAAAAATTCTGTGTTATATCCAGTGTCGTCAAATTCTTTATTTTATCTTCTATAAAAAGATTGGCAATACTGTTACAAAACGGTACGTTAATAAACTGAACAAGTTGAAAGCGAAGTATTGGAGCGGTGCAAAGTTCAAAAAACAAGTTTGAACTTTCATCGACTGAAGACCCGTCCAGACAAATTCAACTACTAAAGTCTCAAGATGGCTTGGAGACTGAATTATGAAAGGCCTATATAATTAGGCATGAGTTCTACTATGATGCACTGATGTGAGAATTTTCTGATCAGTTCCAGTAGGTTCCACTACGGCGTCTTCTCTATTGGTGTTCTTCTGCTTTGCGGTCCTTCCATTCTAGGAAGTCATTGATCGACCAGCTCTCAGACAAGAGGGCGCCTTTTCCACCATGATCGCCCTTCGATTCGCATGTCGAAATATAAACGCTCCAATCCATCTGCCCAGTCAGGTGCAGTCAGCCCTCCTGTTTACATTCAACCCATTTCATTAAAAAAGTCGGAAGACCTGCTCCCAACTTAGTTCGTCGTGTTTGACTTCACCTCAGTGTCGTATCGCATATTTTCTCCCTGACCCAATTTAATTCTGCAATCGCGTCGTCGCCTTAGTTAGAATTCCACGACGACGAGAGGATTTCGTTTGCGAATTGACTGCCCAGTACTAAGTACGGTCATGTACCATAAAGCCACCTGCTCAGCTCGTCCGGTTAGCCGTTGTTTGAAGGGGGAAAAAGAGAGGATTAAGCTTCCAAAATCCTTTCTGTCGATACTATATCTCGAGATCTCGTCGTATTCCACCCGAATTTCGAATCCTGTGCCTGAAAACAGCGACAATGCTAAAGATGACTGAGGCCATCGACGTAACTGAGCGCTCACTACTCTCTTTACTTTTACCAACTAACCTAAGCTCATGCGTAGTGCAACAGGTACGTCAGTAACAGGGACTTCTTATACTGTGTGCCATCCCCTGCATCGCCGAATTTCTATCTGTGCGCCCATCGCCAGTTGGTTTGGTTTATGAAGCGAACTGCGAGCCGAGCTCAGGGAAATGAAGCGTAAAATTGTTCGGAAGGCTTCAGCGTTAAATTGTGGTGGTGGCAGAAGCAATAGCAAAGGATAGAGGGAATAAAAGGAGAGGAAGACCCTGTGTGAATGATAGAAGTTGTGTTTGTATTAGCGGCTATTCCAGACAAAACAAGAAGCTATTAACAAAACATGTTATAGCCACACAGCGTGCCTGTGTGAGTGATCCGTATACTGGCACATTACTACAATAGGCCCTTTAAAAACTTCGTGCATTTAAATATATTTGCGCAGCCCTATAACATACATGTACATGAGCAGAGATAAACCAGATATAACACAGACTCTACTCCATCAGCCCAACTCATTTGAGTGACTAACGCTAATTGTCGAAACTACTAGCAGGTTTACCTGATTAACAATCTCGTTGCGGGTAATTTTCGTCCGTTGTATCTATGTGAATTCCCTATAGTCATGAACACTCGCGGGACGCTCGCTTAGGTTGCGCATGAACGTAAAGAATAACACCCAACTTCGTTTCGCAAACTGCGTTTTTGGCAGCTGACAGTTTGTATCCAGGACGTCCGTAATGCAAGCGATGTGAAAGGACCTTTTATAAGGGCCAGTTCATACTAGACACGTCTATATATATGTAAGGTAGAAATATACACCTCTGTATCCACGTATGCGTAAATAGCGTTCACCCACGAATGCTACGAGCAAAAGCAATAGGAGAAAATGTCGTGTCTAGTAAAGGATCGCTTGCTTCAGGTTTCCTCAGCAGACGACGCAGGAAACGCTTAGCATCTTAAATGAGTCTTGACCAGAGGTTTTCGTTTTTCAGTAGTGTTCATGCATTTGGTGCTTTCCAGTGCTCATTACCTTTGTGGAGCGCCTGTCATCTACACCACGTGCCCTACAATAACTATGTAACATCCCTTGACTACTCATCGCAAACATCGACTTGGACTGATCTCTGTGTTTTGTGTTTTACATCCGGTATCGGCGCTAGACCATCCATCAGACAGACGGCTGGCTTCCAACATGAAATGAAGTCTGTCTATGCCTGGGTTCGAACCTAGGCTACAACATGGCTTTAAGGTTTAAGGCACAAAACTGTCACGGGGAGGACTTGGGAGATCTAAAAGCATGACACAACCCAAGCATAACGTCGTGCTTCGCTAGCTGTTTGCTTGTTCAGACTCGTCAGGAAAATCCGATGGACAAAAGGCTAAAATTTACTCTCCATAGATTGAAGAGATCGCCTCGTGCCTTGAGCGGAAGCTCTCCCTATGTAAGCAATTATTTCCACTCTCTTTAAGGCTGGTTGTTCTATATAGAACATACAACACACACTCGAAGAAGCCCAACTTTCAAGCTTCGAAAATTAATTTATTGGTATTACGAATGACGAGGGCGCCTTTACTGTTCCAGCTATAACTAAATAGGAGATGATGGGTTGCGGACGCTTTTGGTTTTCTGGGGCTAACGCTAGTCGAGGGTTATCGTATTTTCCAGTCTTAGCGGAATCGGAGAAGAGAAGTAAAGCAATGTCAGTGTGACCTAAGGACGGAAACCCTAAATAAAGGCTCTTACCATCTCTCGATTTCTAAATGAATGATTTTTTTAAATGAATAATGTATTTGGTATATCGTAGTCTAGTCCAATTCCACCCCAAATGAAACTTGGACTAAAAAAGTAATTCAAAACTATTAAATTTCTTTTAAAGTACCCTAGGTATTATTTCTCAATAGTTTCCATTATTTAAATAATATTGACGATTTTTTTTAAAATAAAAAGGATCGATGTAGTCTGAATGGCTTGCACATCTATTTGGGTACTTGCTACGATAACAATATACATGCGGTCAAAGTCAATTTAAATTTCAACATCGATAAACTGCGTACTGTGACATAATTATGATGGCGTTTTATAGGTCGTTTGACTTGTTGGATTTATTTTAAAAAGTCCAACATGACCCGTCTCTGCTAAGCCTTTAGTGAGTGAAGTCTGTGATGTTCGTCCAAGAGATAATTCGGACGATTTGCTTACACAGTAGGAATAGTAAAAGGCCTTGAAAACATCGAAGCTGACAAATAGCTCCTTTTCAGATACATTTTTTCCTCATTCAATGCATAAAATCGATCATATTCGTCTCGTAACTAAATATATAAACTTATATAATTAAATAACTATGCGATATGAACACGAGCAGAACGTTCAGATTATAAATATTGATTCCCAATTATGATGACACACAGAATAGTGCTGTAAATGGTCCAAAATTAATGAATCATTTGTCTATAAAACGCACATTATTTTACCACCGGAAAGAACTACAAATGTCAGTAACCTAGGTCAGATTGAAAGAAAGTGAGCTTCGCTTTCACCGCACGTCTTTCATTAAATAGAATTGCTAGGTTATTAACTAACCTAACCTTACTAATTATGTTCTTTCTATTGATTGACTTGAGTTTCCATCAAAGCACTTAAAAATAACGAGACAAGAAACCAACAACCCTTTTGAACACACGATGGTCCAAGCTTCAAAAAGCGTTGGTGATACAGTAATTAACAAGTGGGTTAGATAATTAATTAATTGAAACCAAGAAAAACTTCTTGCTTTGGAAGATTCTACGAGCAGAAGCAGTCATCTGGATAGTTACAAATGAAGAGATGAAAGAACAAAACAGGACAAATCAAACGAAAAGAAAAAATCGACAGAGGTCAAAAGATGGCGGAAACAACACTGCTAAATTCAGTAATCACCAATACTACAACAGACCTGTTCTATGGCGTATTATCAGAAAATGCTCCCTGGACAGTCGTTGCGGAGAAGTTCGATGCAAGGTAAAAAATCCTAACGGACTAAGCTCGTACAATCCACCGAAATATACTAGACAATGTTACAAAGTTGCTCATGCCTACCTTAGGCAAAGTAGGGGCAGGTACGTGAGACGATGTAACATGCACTCGATTAGTCTACTTTCTGCTGAAAAACTGGAGAACCTTCAAGCCAGCCTCGGGTATGAAGTCACCGATGGACAAGCCGATAGATACGCTATCAGAAGTGATGAGATAGCTACGACCGTTACGTACGGCAAAACAATTGTACGATTTACTTTGACTTAAAAACTAACAGATATTGAGAGGATACACACGGCAATTTAGGAACACAAATTAGCAGCGAAGCACCGTGACACCTTGAAGCAACAAGGAGCAATTGCAAAATGAAAAGCTAAAATAGTGAAAGGAGGAATGGGTACCTTCGTTCGATGAGTCTTAAAAAGAGAAGACGATGAACACTCACACACTGCAGGCGGCAGTTGACAGTACCATAACACTCTGGCGTAAGCAAAGAAAAATATCAAACAGTCTATGTACGATTTGATTATGTCTTCATATATTGGAATGAGAAAGTATTTGTTTTACATTAATTGAGCGGTAGATAATAAATCCTGTGATTAATCGAAAAATTCTCGTGGCGGCCTATTTCTTGTTATTCCAGAGCTCGTCACGTGCAGAACGTAAAAAATACAAGTGATAAAATACTGTAGAGACTCTCAGCGTATAGCTGCATGTAAAAACGCAACCCTGTGGCAAGCGTACAAAACACTAATACGCGTTGGTACATGGCAAATTCTTGCTCGCAACGACATTGAATTCAATAATGATTACGATAGCTACGATGTCTGGACCTCTTATCAAACGAAGGGATATGCTTACAGATTCTTCGGGTACAGCGCACGCAAACTCGTGTTATCAGTCGATAACTTTTCTAGGAGGCAAGAAACACTTGCTTTGCGTAACCGATAAAGCTAGTAAATATAGAAAACCATATTCTCCAATGAAGCCGCAGACTGTATTAGATGATACATAAGCTGGATTAGAAACGAGAGGGGCAAGTACATAATATGCTTCCTCGCCTGAAATGCTCACTGGAACATTTTCTAATTCATAGACGCTGACAGACAGAATCCAATTCGCCCTCGCTGACCAAACGAGGACAGTGCTGCTAAGCGTTAATACGCTCAGAACCCCAATATTAAACTATAGCTACGTCAATGAGGAACCAAATAAAGCACTAATGGGATTATACAGAAATTGTACTTAGACAACTTTTCGAACGAAATGTACTCCCTACAATAAGTATTTAGGGAGAAATGCTTCAGCGATCAGCTTAACTCTCACGAATATATCGTTTTTGTTAGATAGAATTTCTATGTTACTAGCTACGTTGTCAGTAATTCGTTGCCTGAGCTTGAGTCTTTGAACCTGAGGCTACTACAGCAGTAATGTTTGGGTCATAGCTTCGTCGTTCTTAACGCTTACGGATAAAAATACCCCGTTGTTTTCGTAATGCCGTATGGAGACATATACATAGGTTGGCTATTGGAGAACGGTATATTACCATTGAAATGTTCGGTCGCAATACACATTTCTAATTTAATTTGAATGGGCATATTGGGACTGTCAGGTATGCGTTACTGTCTATGAAGCACACCGCCTCTTATAAATAACCGCCTTTATATTTGTCCACCATCATTAAGGCGTATCAGAATTGTTCTACCAAGTGAATGTCTGCTGTGGTGATCACGAAAGCCATTCGTGGCTCTGCGGGTAGCCAGTTTCCCTTCTAAGCTTAGCAGGTATCCAGACAAGCACCTTTGAAAATAGCGTTAGCTAAAGGCACGACCATCAAAAATCCTGATGTATACAATGCAGCAGGGCTGGCGCAGTGAGAGACGCTACCAATGGACGTACTCAGAGCGGACCTTTGAGGATTAATGGCCCAACACAACCCTTGCTGAACTCTAAGAGAAGGAATACTGCAAACACCCGTTAAGATTCGAGTGGCACTCATGCAATGTCCGCTTTGCCAAGTTGTGAGAACGTGCCACAAGGGCAAAGCAAACGTTAAAGAGATGGATGCTCTTTAACATGGTGGAAGTCTCATTAACGAGACGAAGATATACGGCCGTGCTATCGAAAAGGATGAAATCAATCCCATAGTTACATTTTAATTTTATACTGCAACATGCTTCAAGTGCGTACTTTTGCTCCGGTTATGAGACGACTTAGGTGAGTCCTAAAAGAGTAAGTCGCTGAAAGATAACACGACGATGCGCCCGGCTTACGTGTTTTCGTCGTGTTTTGAAGGGATGATTTGAAAAGTACAACAGAATACGGTACTGACCTGACGCGAAATTCCGCTAACAAGACCAGATGACTTTTAGATTATTCCCTTTGAAAAGCGACTTCATCGCGTAGTTCTTTCTTCTCGAATTTTCCTCGCATAGTTTTCAATATTATACGACCGTATGTGGAACTCCTAACTAATATCACGCATTTACGAACTTCTGTCCATAGTCGTTCATGTTGAACAATGCTCACCTTGTTTGAGGACCGTAGCCTCTTTACTTATCAGCCAGTAAAGCAGTTCAGTCGTACTCCTCGATAGGTCGCATTCTCTCGGTAGCTTTTTGTGTCTTTTCATTCTGCTCATTCCCATAGAATAAAAAATCAGACAAACGAAACAGCTAATTGCAGCGGGTAAAAGCAAATAAACCCGCCCTTCGTCCGCTGCAGCAATAGGTACTAACGAACTTGCAAACAGCTTTAGCTTTTTCCTCCACAGAAAGCGGAACCGCCTTTCTAGAAAGGACAACATTTTCAGCCGTCAAGAGTCGCCTATGACTGCTTAGCCTTTAGCCCGCGGTTCCTCTTCCATCACCGTAAGGTCAGCAAATTCACATATATGATCCACGAGTATATATTATGGATGACCAATTTTTAATCAAATTGCGTATTTTTTGTAGTTGTGTTTCTAAAGAAGGCCGCTTGTTTTTGCGTATATGAAGGACTCTCGTGTGGGTTGTTCGTCTTTCCTCGAAGTTCTGCTATCTGATAAAGGGCCCGACATGCCTAAGGCAGAATCCCGTTGTAGTACAATAATGAGCTTCTATGCGCCTTTCTCTTTCCGAAAAGCAAATCGAGATGGCTAAGACTCGATGTACTCAAATAATAAAAAGTTTAATCGCAAAAACTGATCCTCAGTATATATGATATACGTAGTCAGCCTAAACAAAGCCTACAACTTGTAGGAACTTCTAAAGATAAAAATTTAATTCCGTGTGATAAAAACAGGGATCTAATTCTACGTATGTGGTCAATTTCGAAACATAGGTACATTTATGTCAATAAAAATGTCGTTTAACAAAGGAAAAACATTGTGGCTATATTTATATTAAAATAAAAAGTTTATGGTTCTGTTATAGCATCATTTTGAATAGATACAGAGAATAGATTTGCATGTTTATACTGGTAATGACCACGCTATCACGAACTATTTTGCTCGGTATAAAAAAAATGATAATCGCAAACATTCGGTTAGCCCGAATTATCAATTGTACAAGACGAAGGTGCTGTGCCGGCCCTAAAGAAAATGTTTCTTATCATGGCCACTCGGCGACAGAACAGCATATGTTCGATTAGATTGAAATCCGTTTGTTTTCAAACGGATTTTCTTTTTTTTTTTTTTCTCATCTGTTCCGGCTGTTCGAGATCATCCTTCCGGATAGCTTCTGAGCTGGAAGCCTAGGACAAGGAGAGACGCATTGAGTTGATATGCCCGTCAACAATCGTTTCTTCAAGGACGATTTCGCAGGCACGACAATCTCATTGCACTGTAGTTTGATCTCTTGTGGCTATGTGTACCAAAAAGTCTGGGGACAGTGACCCAAAAAACGAAAGAGAAATTTTTATTCGATGCTTTATAGCGGACCCGGCTACATATACAGACGTAATTTTGTTGCCTAGTTATAGCCAGCCGCAAATGATTCCGTACGTTCGGCCATTGTATCAACTATTATATGTGCTATTATTCAGTAGTAATTAGTCTTCTATTAAAAAATCCAGGAAAGCGTTCGTGAATCGTGACGCTGTGCCTAGAGTAGCGCGGGCCCGTTGCTTTCCATTGTATGAGTAATACCTTCAGCATAAACGTACATTTATTTAGTATATCGAAATAGTGTAACATTAAAGAGAGTGGCCTAGAAATATGCTACGATTACTAATTGGCGCATACCACCTACATACGGCAACAGCTATGCTTGTGTAACACTTCAATAGAACGTGTAGAAACGATGAAAATTATGAACGTGCATCAGGAGAAGTCAATTAACTTCTATGTTGTGTCACATCACCTGGCAGACCACTACACGATACTGCTGCCAAAAAAAAAACCGATGATGCTTGTCTTACCGGCAACATAAAGAGCGATTATTCACGATGGCACGATGTCGAGTTGCCAATGTGGACTTTTCCCCTGAAATTAAATATAACCATTTATCAACAACACAACCAGATAACACGCTCGAACGTGTAGAACAGTCTACTATCGTACCGCTTACCGATTTCGCTCTACCCCAGCGAAGCGCGTCCGAAGGTGTATGCGGACGCGTACGATATCACGTGACCGTAAAATGATCACTAAAACGAAATATGTCTAACATAGTTGTCGGCACGTACCCTTTATGTACAACCATTCGTCACGCTGAAGCCGTCTAATTATATGCAATTTTTTTTTAACTAGGTGTATGAAATATGTGTATACTATCTGTATACTATATCATCTATGTAGGTGTATATAAGTATGGCGCAAAATATCACATGTAGTGATAGTACTGGTCAGCTTTACAATTTTGAGTATGTAACCGGATAATTATACCTGTCAAGTGTCCCGGACGCCCTTTATTCGAGGCAATAGCATCTGTATCATCTCCTAAAGGGCCTGCAACAGAGGACCTTTACTCAATAATTTTACGGTTTATCTATTCGATTATTTAGTTAGCAAGGTACCGTAGCAGCCAACGAAAGTACCATTCTGAACCGCGGTAAAAATGTTTGCCATTTTCCAGTCTTTGCCGTTATTATCAACAAGTGTTAGTACATCGCTTAGATCCCCATGGGGCCGGTGAAGGAACATCATTAGGTTGAACCCTGCCCTTTAGTCGACATCGTAGCATTCTCAAGAGCGCTATTACGTTATGAAACTTCCGCTGACTCGACCTTCATTTTCCTGCGTTCATAGAATGCAAGACTGTAGCCGTGCGGCATGAGGGGTAGGCTGGGGCTGGATAGAAAAATGCCAACCATTGCTACACGAATAGCAAGTAAGACAATACAGAAATTAGGTCCTTGAGCTTCCAATACTCGATATCTGAAAATTGCAGTCTTTGCCGATAGTAGCGAGTCGAACACAGCAGCAACCTTAGTAGGTGTGAGGAAAGCCTTCTTTTAATAACATACATTAAAAGTAGATATGAGCTAGCGGTTTAATTGTAAAGTCAGGTTATCTGTAATAGTAGGTCCTATCTGTCGACCCTACTCACATGCAGGATCTCTTCATTCTGTTCAAAGATGGTAATAAACGACAGAAACGGAAGTGATTCATTGTAGCAGTCATATATTTTATATATTTTTCAAATAAGTAGAAAAAAGAGATTACGAAAATATTGGCTAAAAAATCAATGCTTATACATATCTTTGTGTTTCTTATAGAAGCGATTTTGCCTGGTATTTAGATGTTTGCTTGCTTTCAACGTCGTCACTTTCAAGCACTGCTTGTGTCCAGAGAAAAACAGCCTGCCACAACAAGTTATGAAAAGGCGAGTTGGTATTATTACTTTCAGGGGAATATCAAATACGGGAGTGAGTTATTAGAACAGATAAAGAAAAGTTATCCGACGGTACGTTTCTGTCACTTATCGTCTACGATTTGGACAAGGTTTCCAATTGAGGCAATAGATAAATCGCAGATAACAGACTAAAATAGAAAAAAATTTCTGGAAATTCTATCCACAATAGCATGGATTTGCTTCGTTAAACAAATCTGAGTAGTCGAATCGTACCGCTTGCAATTGAGAATCGTTGGCGTGTTGAGAAAATTGTTTCTGGTTAGCATTTGTACATATATCTGGATTATACTATGACTGTATTATACTACCGCAGAAATAGTATGGAACACTGCAATATAGGCGCGCTTTGCAGAAAGGCTCGTAAGAAATGCCGCGGGCAGCCCAGCGTATCACAGCTCAGCAAGTCTTATCTCGAATGCATGACTCGTGTTAACTTGAAGAACACTTTTGTTGAGAGGGGCACCGGTCACACCGATATAGTACGAATAACAGCGAAGTTATTAGAGAAGTATTCTGATATATATATATCTAACTCAGAATTGATCTCCGCCATCCTCTTTCCCCGTGTACTGGTAAATTTTAAAGAAGCAAAAATAGTCCGAAGTTGGAATTTACATCTCACATCTTTTACAAAGTGCGCTGTGTCACACAGAGGGTCCACGTGGCTATTCAACGATGGACGACACTTTCCTTATGACGCGTTTTAGGAATACAAATTGTAAAGACAAGATGTGCTCCCACACCGCTTAACTTTGGATGGGGTTTTTGATAAGGTAAGTCTGGAGGTGTAATGACTTATGAAGTCTAAAGAAGGTCGAACTGAACAAACTGTGACACACAACTACGGTTTTCGTAGTTGTCCGTACCACACAACCGGTGTGCTACACCGGGTTTATATTTTCGGTAGGACAATCTCGCATGGGTAGAGGCATTAGAAGAGCCGATATTTGCCTTAAATGATAGAATTTCGTTCAGTCTTAGATTTCAACCCCACTACCATCTCTATTTCTATTATCGCCTTTCAGTGATATATTTATTCAGATTGCCCTCTAATACATAATTGATTTTTTTTTATTATTACCAGTATGATTTTCTTAACCATACAAATTGTGTAGTTGTCCTTTGTAATTCCTCTATGTTAGCCGTTGTCTTCGTCACTATCTCGAATGTCGCTATTTGTTCTGTTCGTAGAATAATCTGTATCGCTACTGCAATAACAAGCATGGCCCCCCCCTTAAAACCCTGAAAAACCCTGCAACAACATTTGCCAGGGTTCGATATTTCTGGCTGGTACGGTATTTCATTTGTTAAAAGGATAAATTGCACCTGGTATTCCTCCCGCCCCCCTGCTCTCGCAGGTCAGCATCGCTGATACTAAATAACTTTCTGGATATAGATATGGATAGATTCAATTTAACGGACTAAATTTCTTTGTTTTTTTACCCTTTCCTCTCTCGCTTTCCGTGCATCACTCGCATACAGGGAAAGCCATAAGTTTTTCTCGCTGGTTTGTTGGTGTGTCCGGCTGGCCTTGCAACGTCCCGCTTGTATGTGCTTCTTCGATTTCTAGCTGCTGCCTCCCTCCATTTTTGCTATGTGGCTAAGGCCGGTAGACTGGATAGTGGGTTAGGACAACATCAGCAACGTAGTGGGATCAGCGTATAAGCAGGGCCTTTGCACTGCCGCTGGTGCTCGTGCTGCTGTAAACGTCTCACTCGTCACCGTCGCCACTACAACGTAAATTCGAAACAGCGTTCCGATACCACGTTAAAGGCCCACCTTGGTTACGTCAGCGATATTTGCTTGCATGTTCTATCTTTAGCCTAGCAATCGATAACCCTTGCCTGAAGGCTGTGAGGTAACTCACGCAAAGCGCTGCAGAGCAGAGGTAATGGCGGCCTCATACTTCGGTAGTCGTAGTTTTAATCAAAGCAGAAATAATCGGTCTGCATGTAGCCTAAGTCCTAATTCGAACAAGCTTTAGAGATCTATGCAATCTAATCTACCAATCTGATAGCATACAGAAACGCTGTTAGAAACATTATCTCTCAACGAGGGCGTCGGTAGAAGATCAACCAGAAATGTTTAGCTTTATATAAAATTTCGGCTGCATTTCGCTGTCCTACTTCCAGTGGCTGTGTTTGCCTGAGCTCAGACTTGGATTTTGTTATTTTGGTGCATTCGTTATTTATATTATAGACGGCCGCGTTTTTATGTAACTGATCTTTTTGTTTCATGTATCACCAGTCTCTAAAGTGATTTTAATTTCTCACATTTGAACTAATCAGCCAATTAAAATTGGCCTCGCATCCTACAGTCATCGTATTAGTGTCCACTAAGTGACAATGTTTCTAAGATGCAATAGCCGTTCCTATACCTGTAATCATGATGATCACCAACATCGTGACCAGTGACCATATCAAAATTAACGCTGAAAGGCCCTTGACAATGTTACCTCTATACAATTTTATTTGCAATATTCAAGGAGTATATAAGTAAGTCGACATGCTCCTTGAAACCTGTTTAAATTTAAAGCGTTTATTCGAACTTAGAAACTTTATTCGATGATATCAAAGGCAGTATTGTGAGACGTGAAGATGTTTAAAAAAAAAAAAAAAGGTAAACCAAATTAATTGCCATGGCGAACAACGATACTGAAATTAACTCCTCAGTCCTCATGGGGGTGAAGCAACAGGTGATGGCCAATTATTCTTCAATGAACAATAATCAGCCATCTTTTGTGTTCTTCTTAGCAAAATTTCACTAACAGTCTAAAAATCATTTGATCACTCGCTGGCGTTCATCTGGTGGATGTACCTATATGAATAAACCCAAACTTCTAGCAATGACCATATCTTAAGTGTAATCCCCAGTGAACGAGATATCATGCCAGCGTACTTTTCCGGCCACCAACTAAAAAGTTGATTCGTGCGTTTTATAGACTATTATACAACCGTTAGTAAACAATATTTGAAAAATTTAACCTTTTTTTTTTTTTTTTTCAGTGAGACCGTTTACCTATTCAAATCAGCTGACCAGAGTGAGATTAGCTACGCAAGAACTAAGCAGAACCTGAAATAAGCATATATGGCAATCGAGCAGGCCAACCTTTTAGCCCCTGAATCAGCACGTATGATCACCAGTACCTAACGAGAGTCTAATGAGTTTCAACATGTTAACGTTAAACCTGTTACTCCGTTATTAAGAATGCGCGCAATCGCAATGGAAAGACTTTGAAACGAGCCTGAAATAATGCATTTAGGTCCCGAATTGAAGTTACGATCGGACTGAACAAGAGCTATAACAAATACAGTGTTAGCGCATATCTGTTTCTCTATCTGTCTAGAAGTAAACGATAGGAAAAACCCACATCGAAGGTTATCTATCATATTAGCATTTAGTAACTTCATCTTCTTTAGGTTAGTGGTGAATCTATGATTTTGATATGATTGATGAAGAACGTCTGAGTTAAAATCTTGGCGTCGTCGATGCTTTTTGATTTCTATTACCACACATATATAGATATACATCTATATATGATGTATGTTCAGTGAAATAAACTCAACAAAGTAGTTTTAGATTTCAAGGCTAAACTGAGATCATTTCAACCGGTCTTCGACCTATAAAAGTGCGTTATTCTGTTCTACAGTGGCGTTCTACGTGTCGAAAGAAAACAGCGGCAAACATGTATTCAAAATGACACGTAAGGCTGATATCATTTTTCGGCGACTGCGTTACTGTAGTTGGGTTTCAGTGAAGGCAGCCTCCGCGTTTTGCACTAACATGCCGCACTACATACAGCCGGCGCCCAATCACGACGTGCTAATGTTTAAGTGAGCTTGACTGCTCCATATGTTTTTTTGCTGTTCTGCGTGTTTCCGTACGTAAAGTATTTAGATGAGAAGAGAAACAGGTGTTGTTGAGAAACCGCAAACACAGCAGACCGCTTCATCGAAATAAATATACACAGCTGCTGAAATGTTCCTCAGCGTGCAGTTAGCAGCGTTGCTAAGAAACCTCCTCCTCTGTCGCTACGTAAAATCAATAATAAAAATCGAACAAGGTGTAGTACGAAAAGGGAGGATCGTGTGATCATTGACAAACAAAAGATACGTTCGTTTCGTATGATGCCCTCGAGAGCAGCTTGAACCATCAAGGATGCTGTGTCAAGGGTTACATTTCACCGCTGACACTAACAAACTACGTTTAAAAGTAATAGACCCGCCAAAAGACCTACGTTGATTGCTTAGTTGAAACAAACCTGCCTCCATTGGATAAACCAAGTCAAAAACAAAAGCATTCTCAATGCTTTTTTGTTGTTTATTGGTTTCGCAAAGGAGCTTTAGCTTGAAATCTTCTAAAAAACGCTTATCACCCCCGAATTTTCCGAACACTGCGCCGAAAATCAAGCAGCCGCTAAAAGTTATAATCTATCATTTTAGCCAAAGGCACTGGATGGTATATTTTGTACGGGAATACTAAAGCAGCAGAAATATCCTGAGGTTATCGAGAGCAAGCTCCTGCCGTAAGCAAGAAATTGGCTACTTGAGGGCGGCTATCTCTTCATGCAGGGTAGAGCGTTTTCTTCCAGAGATCGACGTATTGCTAGACTACTTGCACTGGCCTGCTAATTTTTAGTCCCATAGAGAACATCTGAAAAATCGTAAAATCACGAGGATCAGAGATAACAACTATCTCATAAAAAGTCATTACTGTACGGTAACAGGGTCCGTTCATAGCTGAAACATAGAAAAAATTACATCAGAAGCATACTCCAAACACTTATCGGCGTAAAAGGTGGCTCTCCAAAATACTGATACTCTGTATTACTAATATAAACTGTATGACATTGTATGTCAGCACTACGAAAATGTTTGTTGATTTTTCTGTCGACATGTAAAGTAAGTAGAATATATATATATATATATATATATATAAAGTTGTATTAATTCTTGCGCAAGCACCGCGAGAACGTCGGTTGTTACGCTTTCTATAGTTAACTGGGTATGAACGTACTTGGGGAAACGTTCATCTGAAATTTTCTGTCGTTATCCAAGCAAAAGCGTATATCGTGTATGAGCCCTCCGCAGTATCTAGGCGTCGTTATACCTTGTTAAACAATAAATGGAGTGATGGAAAAAATACATCATAGCTGCAACAACGAACATCTACAGAGTATTCAATTATATCACACATCTATAGATAACCCATAGATCCTCTAGCCCAGATTCGTCAACATACTTTTTTCAACTTACTCGTGTTTTTTTTTTTCATGCTTCCTACCTATCTCCACGATGTGTATAACATCACCACATCTATTACAAGCAAAGAGTATGGGACCAAGTCCATTTTAGGTAAAGCCCAAACTGCACGATACACGCCTAACGCCTAGAGCTGAAATGCATTATTACGGCGGCCAGTATCATTTTTATTTGCATAACGAGAGAGCAAGGTCTGGGTCGTCGTTGATAAGAAAATGTCACAGGTACTCTTGACGCCTAAAACGTATAAATTGACTACAAAACGCACAGTGACCACTTCTGAGTGATCTTCATTAAAGGGCAAGTATTAAAACTACGTAAAACACAAGTTTCTAACGTAACGTAATGCGAAACTGTTAATACTCAACTGCCACCAAATGCAATTCTATTACGGACGAGCTCCTGAAGTACGTTACCTACGCATTAAAACTGCTAAATACAGAACTAGCGTTCGATCTGCGTCACCGTTAGATAAATTTAAGTGTTCGAATAATCGTCAAATCAAATGTTTTATATGCGTTTATATCTCAGCAATGCTGTAGCAAACGTGCACAAGGTCATAAATGGACATATAAAAGTATTGTATCCTCTATCGTGCGTTGACAAGAAACAAAAATGCAACGATTATACTCATACGTTATGGCTTTCAAAATCAGCTCAATTCTATTGCTTTGTGATTGATATATATCATTTCGTCCGCTTGAAGTCTGTTGAGTCCTTGTTGGCTGGATGGCTGGCTGATAGAGTAAGCTAGACCTAAGAGAATCAGGAACTACGTTTCGCGTCCGCGCAAGTAATCCTGGATTCTCGCTTTAATGAATACGCAGCAGACTCCGCTTTTTCGACGTTCTCTCCAGCGCTGCGCCGCCGATACCGCCGCCCACCTTATCATCTGTTTTGACAGCTATCATTTTCTGGGCTGCGTCATCTAGCCGCCGACATCTTGCCGTGCATATTCCAAGTTCTTTGTTTATGCTTGCACTATGTGAAGTTGTACTTTCTTGCTACAAGGGTCGAATGAACCCTTACAAAGCTGATCTGTTCTCCACCAAAATATTGCTACCTATCCTGCGCAAATATAGGCTTGTTTGTGCCATCCACAGATCGGCCGGTAACAAAAACTATGGCAACAATAGAAAAAACCCATGGAAGTACAAACGCGCAAAGCGCGCTAGCAGATGGTGACTGCAGCAGCTTCGTAATTTCGTACGTTCTGCTGATGGTTATTGCCCTGGTGAATTGTTAGTTGCCATCGTTGTTGTTGTTGGAATAACACAACGCAGAACCGATAGCATCCCAAGCACAAGCACTGTTACAGTTAGTGTGTGCTTTTGGTGTGAATATGTTGATTATTCGGCTATTGGCATATAGGTGGTATCGTTTCGGGCGTTACTTGATGTAAATAAAGGATTCCAACATAGCCAGCCTGTCTTGCGTACGTATGTGTGCCTGAATATGAGTGGATGTGGGTCTATGTGCATATGTAGGTAGTACAAGTCTGCCTTGCTATGTGCCAGTTCTGGTGCCTAACGTTTCTGTTTGCATACTATAAATGGCAACGCTGCCCCGTCGATTCAGAGGAAACGAAGTGCAAAGCATGGGTTTCAAGGGAAACCCATTAACCTCGCTCGCCTACGCGTTTGGTGGCCCCAAAACAACGGCTACAGTGATAGTGAGCAGCTTATCACAAGGTAGGTTTCACAAGTACATCATGTAGGGCAGCGGATATTTTCGGTCGATCCAATCCGACATAAGCCGACTCGGTCGGCGTTTCGATTCCGCCTTGCACCACAAGCCATCCTGGTTGCCTATGTATACACCTCCTAAAGGTTTGTACTTTTGACGTGACGAAGCCCTGAAGCTTAGCACTAGCTCGCTGCTAGTGCTATCTGAGCTCTGGTAGTCATGTTCCTTGTCTGATTTTGCTCCCGATCGCCGTAGTGGCTCAGAAACTGAAATGAGAAAAGGACCGGTTCTCCTTTTTTGTGGCAGCCTGAATTCACATGGTTGCGCTCTGTGTGCGTGGTAGAGTTCGCAAACACCTACATATGCAAGCCATCGAAGCTTGTCAGGCGGTCCGCACTCATTGAAGAGTAAGAAAATAAAGGCGATAAGCCGGACCCAGTTGGCGACTGCGTGTTCGTTAGTTTGGAAATGAAGTTATTACGCATAGTATGCCTGTTAGTTTCTTCGTTGGTCGACAGCATGAATAATAACGGCTCGAAAGCAAGCAACGGCAGCGGAAAAACAAAAACAGATTCAAGGCGCATAAGCAAAGAAACAATAGCAACCATAACAACCAACAACGAGCGGGGGGGCAGGAAGCAATCGTAGGAAATGCAGAAATAGTGTCTGTCATATCGCGACTAAATGAGGAACGTCGCGGAAAAGTCGAAAAAAACCAGGGCATGAGCGCCTCCTCGGACAATTCAACGAATGTAGCGAAGAAAGGTGATGTACATATAGGAGACACGCTAGAAGAATTTACGGAAACGACCGACCATTACGAAGAACTAGAAGCAAAGCATCCGGCAAAGGCGATTATGAAGATATACTGCAGCAGGCATCGAAGGTACACAACGAACGGCCCGCGCTTTATCTTGTAAAAAAAAAGAAAAGTATTTTGGCAGCCATAGAGCTAAGACACTACCCGAAGCAAGTGAACAGAACTGGCTATGAAACCAGATTCACACGGTATATTGACGCGACTGGAAAATGGCGACGAAGCAAGCTTCTATATATTAGGAAAAATCAAAATTATTCTTTTTATGAGATATTAACTTAGCGCATTATACATGCCAGATTTTGTCCATGTACGATAAACTCTAGGAAATCTGTGCTCCAAGGAGTAGTTAAGCTAACAATCAGTATTATATCAGAGTCAACAAACATTATGGAGAGACAAATGTAACGACAACAATGCGTATGATTGGAAGCTCCAATCAAACTCTGTTCAGGCGAGACAGTGTATATAATTATAGGCCATACGCAGAAATTGTATATTCATATATCAAAGTGAGCATTTAGCCCCCGGTGTTAATTAACTTACACTAGTGTAGCTGCTGTTTCGGTGCCCCGTTCGATATCGTCCCGAACAAAATTGCAAGGAATATATCTCCATTCCAGGTTGTTTTGTCAGTGGCAACATAATTAACAAATAACAGGAGATGGCGTGAATCATCCTGACCAGACTAATGGTACTCTACTTTTTTTTTGGTTCATTCACTTCACTCGCGCATGTCCCGACAGAGCATCGTGTTTTTTTCTACGTTTCGTCCTTATTTTGCCTCTGTACATATACTGCCCTCCGCACACATACCCCTTGTGTATATGTGTGCACACATAAATTAGGGTCGCTACGTCTTATACCTTAGTATACGCTCGTGCACATACATCCAAGCGAAGGAATCCGGATTGGCGAGGGGTGACTGAGGTGTGAGTGGATTCAACAGCTCAAAAGATATGGATGAGAAAGGTTGACGGTGAGAGACAAAGAAAAACTCCTAGTGAAAAGGCAGACCGAATAGCAGGTTTCCTCCACTCGAACCACCACGAAACGACAGTAAAAGAATGGATATAATGCTGCCGACCGAGCACAATGTCCTTTTGAGGGAAACTCAAAAAGTGTGTGAGCAGTAAAGTGTTTGTCGGAACGAGACGATCTGCAACAAATGACGGCTAATTGAACTAGTCGCACAAACAGTAGCAAGAGATCAGGACCACCAAGAACAGGGAAGTGACCGCTGAGGCCCCAGGATTTGTTTCGCTAATCCTTGTGATACGGCAATTTGCTTAGTTTGTTTGCTAGATTTTTACTGTTCTCTACTTTTGATGTACAAGCGGCAGTGGCGATTCGGTAAGGGAAAACCGGCTGCGTTAAGCTTTTCACTTTTAAAATCGGTGATAAACGCGGAAATAATAGAGACTGTTGATAAATAAGTATGAAATAGGTTCGACGCTGTCATGTATACCATTGTATATTTAAAAGCTGTTGCTTCTCGCCAACGAACATGTAATCAACGTCCTTAGACGTCAATTTCCGGAACGCTAGCATAGCGCTAGATATCGTTGGATATCTATAGGTTAGGGCGGGCACACCCAGCGATAATTTGGGCCAAAAAAGAATTATCTTAGGAAACGGCTCCATCCCTAACTGTGGAATTGGTCAGTAAGCGCCGAATGATTTCTCCACGGAGCGCCGAAGCTTTGCTTTCTTTTTGTGAGTTCCTGCATCGGTAGCGACTGGTAGGACAGGGAGCGCAGATGCGCACGTGTCGTACAGAGGAGAATGCTGCCACTACGGCTTTCCGAGACAAAAGCATCATCAACTTTACATAACAGAGACAGGAGACTGTTCTACGCAGCAAAATGTGTGTGTGTATGGTTAACGTTCTGCTTTTTCATTCGTTATAAGTGGCGTTAACAGATATGGTTTGTTGTGTTTCATACCATGCCCTCAAAACGCCAACGATATATTTTACTAGTACCATATGCAACTTCTTACTGAAATCACGAAGAAGACGTGTAGATCGACCGCAGTGACGGTGATGATTACTATCAAAGCCGGCAAGATGCATTGGTTGACGGTTGGTATTACGGTATAGGTGATTCTTCACAGGCATGTGCAGTGAGCACATATTTCCTTATAGCTTATTCTTTATCGATAGAATAAAAATAATAATAATTCTTTTATCTATTTGAATTACTCTTCTCACATTGCTATCAATTTTATTATTTTGCAATTTTACGATTTCTAATATACTCTTATTTTATATTTTATTTGAAATGATTATCACTCCTAAGGGTATCAAATAGAACGTATGGTACTTTACCCGCTCATACGACCATTTTCAGAAGTAATTATATTATTAATAATACTTATTCTTTCTTCTACTGCATCCAATTATCCGCAGCGTGTCACGCAGATGTCTATTAGACATAGTTGTAGTTTAGCTAAATGAAAATTTGAAACAAGTGACGTATAATTTGGATAAGAGATTTTGGTGAACTTCACTTGTTTCTAGTAGTAGCCAAAATGAGCTACAATTAGACGTACCACGTAAAAATCGTGTCCGCAAGGTGAAAGGAAAGCTGCGCTCAGCCTAGGCGATAAAATTACGCAAAACCTTTACATTATATAAGGTAACCAGTTCAGCTGACTTTCGACTTTCAGTTAAAAACCCGAATCAGTCTTTGTTGTTTAAACAACATGTGGAACCGCAAGTAGCGATTTAGTCGTTCGACAGGAATAAGTCTCTCTATAGTCTATAGAAATAAGTGAAATAATAGGCCTGCAGATCAAGTGATTTTATTAAACCGCAAATATAAGCATACATTTTCTACGATTTAGCCTTTTTCGCACAAGGTTCAACCCATTGTCCTACATGTACATGATAAAATGAATGAGGATGAAAAAGGAAGGTCTCTGATTATAAATTTGTGTTCAAGCTATTACGGACAACGGCAAAATGGTCGACACTTACAAGTCAGGCTATCAAGTATATACATCGTATAGATATAAAATATATCAAATATATAAAAAGAAAGCTACATAACTGAAAGATTACAACGCAGCTATGTATAGTTAGAGAGTGGTATCCTGCTCTCTACAGATGCCAGTTTATAGAATGGTTTAAACAGCGGGAGGTGGGCAAAAGTCAACTAAAAAACAATCACACACTGTTTATTGGACTATTTGCACGCCAGGATGAAAAATTAACTTGAGATGCGGGTTTGTATATGACGTCTCCGTAACACTACAGTTACGTGACAGTTTATAACGCATGCCAACATGTCCTACAACAAGCGAGATTTTACAAAGTAAAAAAGTACGGACTGTGCCTACAGTTAGTGAGAGACTAGAAATCTATTTCTGAGTTCAATTTTTGGATATAAATCTCGGCAGCAGATTTAAACGGTTCTGATATCCAAAAAGAAACCACCATCAAATTCGGAAAAACCAAACATCAAATTAAAAAATAGCAAGTGCAAAAAAATTCACAAACATAGTAATTGTAGAGGAACCAGTTTGAAGGATAAATATTACACCGTATTTATATATTTGATAACCTCACCTGTAAGTGCCGACCATTTCACCGTTGTCTGTAATAGCTTGAACACAAATTTAGAATCTGATTGGTCATCAAGGCGAGCCCGTCGAGATCCTCTTTTCCGTCCTCATTTGTTTTATATTATATGTAGGTACGAACTTTAGGAACTATTAAAATGTAATTTTTGGTAGCATCGAATCGAGTGACTACCAGCGCGAAAATAAGAAACACCCCATAATGGAATAAGTCATCCTGTTCGTGTTTAGGAAGCATGCTTTTTGTACGTTATAATCTTCGAAATGGTTATATAGAAACAGAGCTACTAGAAGCCTACCAAAGGTTATTCAATTCGACTCCCTCCTTTAATGCTTGGTATCGTGATTTATTTAATAACAATAATCACTTGCTTATTTTATGCAGCGCTCCAACTTCGGGTCTTCCCGACTCCGTCATATTTAACATTCTATTCTTTTTACGTTATAGATCTTCATAGGTTACGGTACTTCAGGTATTAATTAATTGATCACACCTGTTTGATATTGACGCTCAGCTACCGTTATATAGTCCGAATCGATAATACAGGCACCATGTTGCGCTCGCGTTCCTGTTTCAGCTGGGACCAAAAGTGTTTGTCCTATGTTAGTTATACTATACCAAATACACTCCCCACCAATTTATAACAGTTAATTTGCAACATGAAATTACAGTTTAGATGAACAAGTAATTAAAAATTGACTCGTACCATGTAATGGTAGCGGGTAAAATGCTGAGAAATGTCGGCTCTGTGCTAAAGGATACTGAACCAAAATAATAAAGCTATTGCCCATTGAATACTTTTTTGTTGTTTTGATCTTAACCCATTACTGTTTATTTCTATTTATTTAATTAAGCAACATTGTCTTCCTTTTGGGGAGCCTTCGTCGACATGCGCTCTTTATGATTCTGCAGTGTACGGTAATTTCCGTTCGCAAGTGTCATCTTTGCTGTTTTTGTCACTTTTCTCAAGTCAGCTTTAATTTTTCATTCTTTTGGCCTTCTCTGTGCCAACAGCGACGCACGAGCGACTTCATTCCAGCTACGAATATCGTATTCGCAGAACCCTTTCGGCCCACTGGATGACTGAAGAGGTTTTCCGGCCATGTATGACCGCTGGAAGCGTGAACGGAAAAATTTTACGAGGTTTTCCACTTTGAATTAATACTTCATATCAGCTGTACATAGGAGCAGTCTATGGCGATAATGATAATGCTTTCAGAATTAATAGGCAACTGGCTTGACGTTGTAACGTTCGAAGACGATACAGACAGAAATTGTTGTGTTGAAATAGAGAAAAGGTGCTAAACGCAACCAGAATTATAGATACGCGCTCACGACAGAGTGATGTACAGGAAGATAGATAGACGTCCTGATAAGAAGTGCTGCTTTAATACAGAGGAATATAGAAGATTCTATAATTCCTTTTATTAGAGTGCATGACAAGATCAGTTTGTATGCAAACACAGTGTAGCATTTCAACCATTTATTGGCTGTTTGATGGCTTATCGATAAACTTTATTGCATGGTTCGATTTTGCGAAATTCCAATAAGACATTGGTTAATTCTAGGTTGGCCTAATTGATCTTAAAGACAATGCTAAACAAATTGGTTCAAATAATTATGTTGTCAAAAATCAAAAGTGCGGTTCTTTTATGTATCCCGTATCGCCGGCAAAAGGTCGAGATCACTGTCATCACCAGAAATTAGAGAAAACATCTGTTGAAGCAGGACTTTTTTTTTCCATTAACTGAAAGCGGGTGTACTAGTTTAGCTGTACAGGAGCCGCTGTTAACACGTATGTCGATAGATTTTAATACAAACAATGGATTTTCTACAGGAGATCTTCATAGTCTTTATGCTATTCTAATTCGCCTGTGTCCTACTTAATTCTAAAGCATATCATAGAGTTCTTCTTCCCAATCGTTCCCATGTATATCTAGTAGTATCGTATAGTGACAGCGCTGAATGCGTATAACACCGATTACGCACGAAGATAGGTACGACTGGTTTGCGAATGATTAATAACACAATTTATAAAAAGCTGCCGAAAAACAAAACAAATCGATTTGTCAAAGCATAGATTGTCGATCGCGGTTATCGTAACAGCCCGAGCTTCCGGCCGCAGACTGATGGCTTTTGTGTGTACAAAGTTATTCACTATCCAGTATCTATTAACTGAAATTTCAAAACAATAAGCGTATTGTTGTTGCTTGAAACGAATACGAAAAGATACTACGGTTTAAGAAATATAATGTAGAACAGATTGACGTTATCTACGTAAGTTGCTCTATTCGTCAGTAACTTGAAGGGCGTGTGCCGCTGCTCCAAGCGACAACGAGGACAATCAGTCGAATGTGAGCCTAATCTATATTATGACAGAGATGACAGCAGTGCTGATGATGTCCGCGACACGATGAAATAGCTCGTTAGCAGTGCAGATAAATACGTGTCTGCTTGGGCCGATCTGGGTGTTTGGTAGAGCAATTGAGGCATCAATTGCTTATGTCTTAATAAGATGTATTAAGGCGGACAAGCGTTGACTGGAGTACCTGTTCGACTGTAAAGTGCTACATATAATCATAAATACTATAATGAAAATGTAAAACGTACCACATCCATGCAAATGAGGACAGGATCATTGTTCACGTCTAGCGTGCCAAGTCAAATAACCGACAACGAACCCCAGCACGCAAGGTAATACAATGAAGAAAATCCATTTTTAGTATTAGCCTCTGGCTACGTGCGTCGAAAGGGGCGAGTTGGACAATTCATAGGCGGATCTTTTCGCTTTATAGAACCAGGAATGCCATGAAAATCTACACATTTTGAAACATGCATGAATTGTTAACGGATACTGCAGCGGATCCTAATGAGTGGAAACAAACTCAAATGTTCCCAGATGTTCCTAATATAGCAGTATTGTGCTTACGGAGTAAAGTTATTTTCAGCGAACATTTTCACGCCGGATGGCACGCGGAGACGGAGAATATCACGGAAAAACGTGTCATTTCAAGCTGACCCACCTTCGACGACTCTCCGAGGCAGAATACCTTAAAGGGCATAGAATTCGTGAATGGGTAAAGAAGAGCTGCTCGAAAGACGGTCTGCAACGCGAATACGCTCTCACGCATTAAACGAAACATTCTGCTATTATCGCATTCGTGCACTGAAGAGGGAACCATTTTATCTTACGATTTATCGATTTGTTTATTTTCCTTTGTATTTCTCGGAGTCGCAAACAATGAAGCGACGATGAATGGAAAAGTGCCACTTGCGACGAGCGTTTCAGCAAAAAGACGCGCTGAGCGAACGCTCACGCTCACAACAAAAATAGTCGTATTGCTCAACGAAACGATTCTGTTTGAAAGCTTGCGAGGAGGCCATTTTGAAACTGACAAAAACAGAGTCAACCAGACGAAATATCGCAGTTGCGGCATCGGTTGGAACCTTCCAAAATCTTCTGTCCATTAGTTATGGGGTGTTGTTTCTATTATAAGTACATAAAAACTATCGAATCCCAATCGAACGCCACCAAAGCTTCACTATTATTATTCAGTGGTGGAACTAGTATCAATGAGTAGACAAAAAGATGACAAAACTAATCCTGAGCAAACCGATAATAAACAGTGAGTAGAGAAACTTTTATTTAGCCTCTACAAACATGGCTGTAATCGCATGGCCGTAGTTCCCATTGATATTGGCTTGAATCGCCTGATCAGTTGCCTCTACAGTCAAGAATATTGTAAATGACTGGCAGCCATGACACTTCGGCATCCGAGTCTGATCATAAATATCAATAGGGCAAGCAGAACCTGGTTTATAAGTTTAGGCGTTTTTCTTAGCCACCGACACTTCTTCTAGCTTGCCTCCTACGCTCACCTTGCAGTTAGCCTTTGGAAGTACATTATTAAATCAGATAATCATCGTGAATGCGGCTATATTACCTAAATGAGCTACTTAGATGCCCAATATTTTTTCCAAATACGCGGGGACCATCAACAAGCTTTGAAGGCAAATCATGCTCATTTGAATCGAAGTGTGTCTACGAATCAGAATAAATCTACGCAACGCAATGTTGGGCCGGATAATTATGTTTTAGTCCATTGTATTTACTTATATAAGCATATTAGTGTCTATACACTAATATGCTTATATGAGTCTCGATCGGCTCATATAGCATTTACTAAATCGAATGAAAACGATGCCGGGCAATGTTTTGTGGCCAGAAAACCCTCATTTTTGCCATAAATAGGTAAGTTGATAGACGGCTACTATCGTCACAATGGATATGTTTATCAGTTAGGGGGGGCGTTGGTCTGAAGATGCGCGTGCAAACAGCCACAATTTTAAGTGAATACCATGTGGAGGACTGCGTAGAACAGTCGTTCTCGGAAGGGATTTCGGGTTGTACAGTTGGAAAAATTCGTTGACGAAGTAGGATTTCAACGGCAAAATGCCGGCCTTAAAATGCACTTTATAGATAATTATCACAGCGACTCGGAGGACATTTTATCAGCAGACAATAGGATTTGATTGCCGCAGTGAGAACGAATTCAACCGATGTTTGCAGGCAAGACGGCATATGCCAATTTTTCGCTGAATCTGGAGAGTATGTCAGATTACGTTAAGCCACAATTAAGTTGCCTGATCTTTTAGTGTTGTTCTTATTAACAGAAGTATGTTTTTAGCTGTTTTAAATTAAGGATGCTATATTTGGCAATTAAAAATTAAACTGGGCACTTTCTGCTATATTCACTTAGATAGAATGCTAAAAAGGTATGTTTATCATTCTATCTAAATGATTTCTGAATGTTTTTCATCGCATCCATTCTGAACACTAATATATATATAGGTAGGGGAGTAGGTTACTCGTAACTGTATCTAGGCAAAGGAGGTTCATCATATCGGTTACTGACCCTACGGTGTATCACGTAAAACATCAATCCGCTGTAGTACTGCCTTGGCCTTATATTCATCGCCCGCAGCAAGCACCGACTCCCAAGAAGAAGATTTGCCAAATAGTCGTCTAACCCGGATGAGAGACGTGCATTTCTCCCCATCTTAGTCAACGTAATTATTTTGCCCGCTGGCCTCGCTGGTTCTTAACTGATTAAACGTAAACACAAATGAATCTTCAGTATAATTCGTTCATATAGTAAAACAAATGACAGCAAATTGATACGTAAAAGCACGATAAGTGGAAGACAAGTGTTTTTTCGTATCTTTCTCTTTTGTTTGTCTTCTCTCGAAAGCGTCGGCTTAGGGATTTGCCATAAACCCTTTTTGAATGCAAAAAGGAGAAATCGATTTGGCAAGTGCTCGCACTGCTCTTAGTCGGAATGTAATGCAAGATGCTTAAGTAAGTGGGCCGACTTTGCAATCCCGTCCTAGAAAAATATATTTGTGGCACACAATATATTTGAACAAGTCTGTGAAAATTTTTATGTGGGGCAATCACGGTGCGAGGGCACGATTTCTCTGTGGGCCACTGTCCCATTGACAATACAACAGGAAAATAACGCGCAATCAAAAATAGATTTTATCTTCTGGTAAAAAGAAATTGGTAGTATCTATGCATTTCGTGCTGTTACAATTGATAAAGGTACGTTATGCTGACATAGAAGTAGAACAAGGCTGTCCACGTTTAGTAGCAGTAACAATGTGTGTATTTTATAGACTCGGGATATGTTTTTGAGCCACGGAGAATGGAAAAAGTTATTCAGAGATAATTTTGAGAACTCCGGCTGTCTCCGCTTATGCTCCAAACAGCTAACATTACGGAAGCCACTTGGCATTCCTATTACCACCACAGTGACGAGCTCCAAAAGGAAAAAACCAAAAGAAAAAAGAAAACGAGGTCAATAGGGAAAGTCAATTCTATCATTTTCAGGGCGTCAGCAACCTGAATTCAGATGTCTCATGCTTGTAAATTACCTAGATAGTTATAGCGGTCGAATTAAAAGGCCGACTCTTCACTGTGCCGGCCAACGTGCTGCAATAGTCAAATGATAAGGCAATGCACGCATATAACACTGTATCTATCCTTTAAAAATTCTTGAAGTGCTCACTACAAGCTGGCATTATTGATGCAGATCTAACAGTATCACGTCCGTGCATGTATCCGTTGGGTAAAATCAAAAAGTAAAAGTCCGTTGGGCGAGCTAACTCTAATCGTGCACTATGGACGATTCCGAATTCCAAATAACCTTCTAAATCTAGAATAAGCCAAAACCTCTAAAACGACAGTTGGCAAGAACCATCGTCCGACGGTAACTTTGTCTACAAGGAGGAGCTGCTTTTCTGGAGCTGCTGCTTTGAAACCACAATTTAGAATATCTTAGTACATAGATGGTGTATTATCGTCTAGTTTCTTCTATGTTATTTTTAGATGACTTAAAGAAATCTGCAGTTTGTAACAGCAAATATTTTTTTGTGATTATTTTGTCAGGCTGAGAAACATCCAAGCCTGAAAAAGTACCATTAACGTGACGCTAGTTGGGATTTTTGAATGGTTACTAGAAAAAAAAAACGGGTTACATTCTGTGAACGTTACATAGTCACCCTTCTATTTGTTCACACCATATGTAAAGCTGGAAACGACCAACGCATATGCTAAGTGTGTATAATAGCTATATTATCCCAAAAACAACAAAGGGAGAGTAAATCTACAGTCATTTGATGATCCATATATGCGTACGGACAAAGCTCAACGTACACGAAATATCTATAGCGATCTATTGAGATCAGCGGCAGCAGCAATAGCCGGATCAAAAAAATATTCGAAAAGCATAGAAGAGAAATTAAATATTTTCCGATGGCAAAGACAACCGTAGCCATTTGCATCCGTTCCCTCGCCAACGTTCCTGTACAATGCGACGGTTTCCACGAACGGACCAACGAAACTGAGCTAAAAGAACTACGGAGACGCAGTGGGGAGCCTGGCCGATCGATTGTCATTGCCTAAGCTGGCCTACCGAAATTGGTCGTCAGTTGTAGCGAGGAGCTGACGCGCCCTGCTTTATTCATGGTAACAGTACAAAGTCATTTTCGTATTTCGTCGACACATAAGATGGCGCTTCTGTAGTGTTGCTATAGATAACTGGCCTAAGACTACGATAGGCGTTTTGTATCGAGGCATAAGTCGACGGATTTCAATTGCCTGATCTAGCTCTGATAGAGTATACACCAAACCTCCATTCTGTGCGTATATGAATACTTCCAGTGTCGCTATTTTCAGTTAGGTGGGTCAGCTTGGCTATTCTTTTTCTAAATAAACTAATTTCGGTTCGAGAGTTTCATCTATTAATATTAATAAACGATAATTAGAGGATGTTGAATATTCGTGCATCCAGCTGGACAATTTAGATCCCACCAGGACAGTCATTTTTTTTTTGTTCTGAATTACCACAAAACAATGTTTCCCTTCGAGACGAACAAATGCTATTTTATTGTTTTTGTCTATTTTTTGTTACCCTTGTTAGCTATTTTTTTTTTAAGGACTTTTTAGTCTTTCGTTGCATTTCACTATATTTGGCTTTACTATCACTAATTTAGCTTTCTATGGGTATTTTTAAAAGCTACTAACAAATAATTTATAGCAGCTATTTTGTGCGCAGCTGCGAAAGTAGATTCCGCTAAGGCTAGAACGTCAAAAATATCAAAGGTATGTACATTCTTTGCCCATCTATATAGAGCTTGATCCTTCTAAAGACATCTATGATATATATCTAAAGTTCGTTTATCTAGTCCACTCAATCACGAAAAGTATTTTAGAGTAACCCCATATCGCCTCCATGCCCTGGGTCTCCTCCGTAATTACTTGTGAGTATGACGCAATGAACTCAAGGGTATCTCCACTCGCAAAGGAAAAGTTTGGGACGTTACCAGTTCGAACTGAAATGCCCTGAATAGCAACTGTGCTACAAGGCGTATTTGCAAAAAAAACTGTCACAGGCTTGCACTGCGGGGGTGCAGTTCACGTCACTTCTTTTAGTAATGGCCCGCCTACAAACATTTCCTTTGTAGGTGTCGCCATAATCGACCTATGTACGTATTATATATGTGCTTTAAATATAACTGCGGCCAGTAAAAGCACACACACTGAGAGAACATTTCTTTGTCTATGCCCTTTAGACACAGTTCACAACGAGAGCGTATGATTAACTAAACTGGTTGTACGGGCGCGTATTTCAATTATAGATATCATAGCCAGAGAAATGCCCGTTACTCTGGAAGACGGCTTCCTAGTCTTCGACCCTTTCATATCTCGGTAAGGGTCACTTGTCGCTCGTTCTGTAAACACTGCTAATAATGCGACACATCGCTGGCATCATTCTGACGCTTGCTCAGACTGTTCATTGGTCGATAAACCGAGGTCCTTAGGTGTAAAAAGGACCAACGGTATTCCCTTCGCGAGATAGCCGCGCTCAATCAACAAAAACGTAATAGAGGCGGAGGAAACGGATCCGCATAGTTGTTCGTCCTCTGCTTGGTGATAATCGACGTGTCAAAAGCGACAATTATAATGCCAGCACCAATAGAGATTAGCCCGGTGCCTCTTCCTATTGCATCGACTCAATCGAAGTAGAAGAGAACTGCTAGATTTTTTTTGTCACCAAGAGGTAGAAATAGTTGCCGGAGGAGGGGCGGTCAACGGCGGACATGCATCGTGAACTACGATAGACATTTATGACGGTAGGTGTTATAGAAAATTGAGATGGTTTAGCTTAAAGAAAATAAAATAAAGATGTACAATTAAAATGAGACTTGTATTATCCACGTTTATGTTCTCAAACGGTAAGATCTAATTAATTGGGCTAATTTTCATTGACATTTATGGTGCTTTATTAGTTATCAGACAGGTTGCTAAGTTTTTTTGAGCTCCATTTCCTAATTCTTTCCGAGTTTCTGAGAACCGTTTTTTGGCGTACTGATTCTGCATCTATCTGAATTAGTAACAGCCTGAATAAGGCAAATCTAGCAATTAAGGGACATGAGGGGGAACATTTGAATCCCAATCAACGATAGCTCTTTACACCCGCTACGCAATCTGGAAGAAGCGTTATTATGCAGCAGAATCACTTTACGGCTTGGTTAAGGGGCAAAGGCCGTTTTATTTCTGAGCGAGCTGTTCAATTAGTCAGCTAATTTTCTTCCTATATTTTTTATAGCTTTTTTACTATATTTTGGGAATTTAAAACGGATCACTTCTTTCATATTCCATAAAACATCGAAAGGGATCTTTCTACGAGAATAATCTGCTTGTCGTGGCATTGAAATGGTCGTCCGGAGTCAACTGGTAATGTTGTCTAAGGTCAACCTTTATTCATTATCAGCAAGAGTTTAATACAAAAAAAACTCTTTTGTTTACCTTATAGATCGACTACGCAGTTGTACCATACCTGTTTCATTAGTTCACCTGGATTGTTTCTTGGATAGCATTCGTTTGTGTTCGGAAAGTGAATAGTTAACATTGCTTCAAGGAACGCATTTAAAACTCCATTTGTACGTAAGCATGCTGAGATGTCAGAGCAAGAGACGGGTCAAGTTTGGGATTTCTTTCGCAAATATACAGGTAGTAGAATTTTAGACTGAGGACGGGCTTTTACACCCAGTACCCTTTGGTATCAGTTCATTGCACGTGCATAAAAACAGTCGATTAGCTTTTCGAAGCAAGAATGACAACCATATATAATGTTTTCTCAATTAGATTCTAGTTCATCCATGCGGCTTGGTTAAAATTCTCGCTGTTCCGAAGTCCTACATACATGCGTACGGACACAATCGATGCTTTCGTATTGCCTGATCTACTAGTCTTTATATGTCGCTCAAGTACTGGGCAAAAGCTCCATCAAGCCACAAGCCTTGATGGAGCTTTTGCCGGGAGCTTTGTCTGTTTGTTAGCTCTCTGTTGCCAAGTCGTTATCCTCTTCCAATACGAAAGCCATCTTATATCCTCGCATAGTACATGTAGCTACGCGTGATATTTTTTTGCTGCTATGCGGTTCCCCTTTTTCTTTGGCAAAAGTCGCACGCGTTTCGTAAAGCGCGATATCGGCAAGGGTCCAACATCTCCAAGTCTGCGACAACGACAAATTTCTTGTACAGCCATGGAGCCTCTGCCAAAAATAGACACACGTGTACCACTGTAAGACGCTGTTCTATTTCTATCAACCAGTGGTACTATTGTTTCCGTTTTCTTTGAAGACGACGCGCTCTTGCTGCTGCTCCAGATATAGCATGAACTTAGGGTACTGAAACGGGACGTCGAGAGTTCTAGTAACATCATGGGGGCACACAACATACAGGGGCCGGTACGGCTAATGGCAAAGACCGACGAGTCGGCGTTCCGGTCCGATCCACTGCAGCGACGGTGTTGCGTGGGCAGGACTCACAGTTCAGCGAGGATCGGTTGAGGATCATGTACGAACGCAAAGTATGTCCAGGTGCACGTCAATGTGTATCAAACATTTCAAGTTCGCCGATTTATGTTCTAGTCACGGTGGAGTCCTATCGTATTCTTTATAGGGACACAATGTTATTTGTCTACACACACGCTAATTCAGGCAGAAGAACTGTGAGAACGTTAGCTTCCTACGCAAGCATACTATGTCGCATTTCTGTGGTGTAGAACGTACACGCAGACGTAAATACACCGAAGACGATGCCTGTATCACAGTCTCTAGGTGATACGATAAAACCGGAGGGATGAAAACGGCATCATGTAGCTGTTTGTGTTCTCTACGAGGTTGGCCACCGATTGACAACGGGGTGTCCTTGCGGAGCGGCAGACGGCCAGAAGTAGCGGGCTTTATCGAAGAAGGACAACGGCAATAACAAATCAGATATTCCCGTGAACGACTGTAAACAAAAATACAGGAAAGATAAAATAGTAATGACGACGTAGAACAAACGGATCTGTGAAATAGCATTATGAAAAGCAATATTTTCTGAACCGCTGTAAGAACCCAAACCACCCCTGGTGTAACAGAAGGTCGAGTGGTCTACGCAGACTGTGAAGATACAGTATCGTTTATACACACACAATTGGTGTATTGTTAGTAAGATCCTGGTAAGCCATAGAGCCGCAGCCTCTAGTTTCTTTCGACCGAGAACTGTTGAACATTGTACCGAACACCGCAAAGGCATCGTAACGTTCGGACAGCGTCGATAAACAAAGGGGAACAGGCAATTGTGCTAATTGAAAATGAAGGCTAAATAAAAACGGGCTTATGAGAACATAAGCAAAATACCGTATATTCTTATATGAGACAACGTAATATATATGCTGGAGACTTGGCACGCTTACCGACACATTTGCGTATGGCAATGGGCGCGACAAGGCAGGAAAAAGACTTGTGGCTTTGAGTCTCCTATTCGACTAATGTTTCTATGGGATAGTTGAAGTTCACTTCAGCAGTATAGAGGAAGTGGCAGACTAGTAAAGTCTTGGAATCCTATCGTTCACAAGCATAAGTCGAAATTTACCACAGCCGCCTTACTACAGTACAACAGGCGATCATTATAGGCTCACGTTATAATTCGTAACGAAAATAACTCCCATTTACACCTTGCATCAACAATTAGAACAGCTGGATGAGTCATGATCTAGAAAGCTTGATAGCTTACATATAATAAAAAACTTTGCGCTTTTAATGTTAGTCTATAAACTTTTCAACGTCTACCCCATGTTTGCCTATTTCTAAATTTAGACCAGTATCGATTATTGTATCCGAGAATATAAATTGTTATCTCGTTTTTTTAATCACGATGTCATGTTTTTTACTTTTATAAACGACTTGCGACAAGCACTCAAGAAACAACGCGTAAATAATCCTTGACATACGCCTTAGCTAATTAACAATGACCTTGGATCGCGTCTTGTTTCGTCACGTTTCGTATGGGCCGAAACAGCGTCGGAAGCGTTACTGGCGTATTATAAAATGTACTTTTAGCCTTTCGGATGCATTTAAAGTTAGATAGGGTCTAATGGCGTCTTACCACGCATCATTTAGGAAGCACATTACCAACAAGCGTCACACTTGCACACGTAAGTGAAGTCGTCGACGCTTTTATGAAGCGTTAACGATCTCGTTCTAAAAGTCGGCTTGAATTACTATTAATGATAATCATAATTCGCTCATGTTGAGCGGTTTTTTTGTGCATGCAGCTTTGGCCGTCCTCGGGTTATAGTAGATGGCTGTGCTCCTGCATTCTACGGAAGCTAATCACCGATTGTGTATAAAGAAGAAGACTACGTTGCCAACAGTGAAGCACTGCTTTTATTGGACAGATTACATTGACTTAAGATTTGCCCGCAACTTTATCCGGAGTAACTCTGACATTTCATCGTTTCGTATTTTACCAAACAGTCTATCGGGGGGACACGTCTCTCAAACACTGTTGGTCGTATTTGTACGAAATAAAATATGACAACTATTCTATTCCTATAAAGTTCATCAAACATGAAATGACGAGACAAAACTCAAATACAGAACCTGCATTGTCCTGAAAAGTTATTGGAATTTTCTAAGAAAAAATACCGAAAGGGCCGGAACGTGTAGACAGTGACGAGGCTTCGCAGCAGCAGCAAGAAGTCTCCCTTGAAAGAGATCATTTTCGTTGTTATTTCTGTCGAAAGGTTAGCGGTTTCTTTTTTTTTTGTTCGATATGCACACAACGACAGCCACTGCAACAATATTAGTTGTTCCTGTACTCACTATAGCGCGGCGCGACAAAACCGGGTTCTCGGCTATAGCATTTGTTGCCAGATACCGCTTGTATACTATTCCGGTGTGGCAGGCACACTGCCGACGCTATTCCCTACCAGTTCTACCAGCAGTCCGACCCTTCAGGCCTCCTTACTAGCTTAGGGCTAGCTTCACTCTATCGATAGCAAAAACAGCACAACAAGTGTGCCAGCAACAACAAGAGGCTTGCAGTATGCTAACAACATATTGTTGATTTATCTGGGTGTCTGTGTGTCTAGAAAAACAGCTGGAGGCTTTCATTTAGCCGGGGATCTTCAAAGACACTTTGCAATCGTCCCGGTGGGACATGGAATCTGAGAGCACGCAATCCACGATCTAAGTCGAATCTGCAGATGTGCAATTCTTTGGCACAAAGGAGAACGCCAAGGGTCTAGACTGACCCGACCCGCTATCTGATGCACGGACCGTGTAGCTAGGCACGTAGTTAACCGTCATCCTGTATCGATGCTGCCGCAGCAATTTCTATTTGTCTGTTGTTAAAATCGGCATGGTGAAGCGAGCTGTTCAGATTGGCAAATGAATGTTGGCTAGTGAAGCGACAGTGTTCAAAGATTTGAGGCCTTGGAAAGGCCATAGGCTAGGGCTTCGCGACCGAGCAGCCAACCACAGGGCCCTCGAAGTCGCACAATCGCTGAATTTTTAGAACGACCCCTTGTGGTGGTCTTTGATACAAAGTGGTGTCAAAGGATACAAAGTGATAAAGAAAGGACGCTTGCAGCTGCGAGCGCAACGCATTATCCGAGATGTACACGCTACAATGGCAGCAGTCGGAAGTTCAGTTAGGGTCAGTGACAAGTAACAGATGGACGTGCTAGGATAGTGGTGTTTAGCTTAGGATAAGTTGTAACTACTATTGTAATTATAAAGTGTTTATCAATGAGCATGGCTGCGTAGCGTTCAAGCAAACGGTTCAAAACCACCTACCGCCAAAAAAAGTACAGGTCGCTTAGTCCCTCGTCATACACAAACATGCCACTTGTATTATATAAACACACATAAATATTCTAGGACAGACTTCTATTTTGTCTTTGGCGTACAGGTGTCTTTCAGTGTTGTAAGATAATTAATGTACAAGCCGCTCGACGACTACAGAACCGAATTCCCTGAAATTTTTTTATCAGGCTTTCTCTTTTCCTACGGTATATATATATATATATATATATATATACGTTTACAAATACACACATGCTATTACGAATGCATGCGTATATAGCAATATGTCTTTTGAAATGAAAAAGGAAGATAAAATCAATAGAACGTTATTTTTGGAAAGAGTCAAAGCTCGGTGAAGATTGTGGTGTTGATAGGACTCTCTAACAAACTAAACCATCCTTTAAGTTACGTATTTACGAACTAAACTTTCCTATTTTACTTCAAAATATCTCAGTTGGGCCTTACACAGCAAAAAAAAATAAATTTGACGAAAAAGAACCTGTAAAGCCAGTATACATTGGCTTGTAGCTTATAACTTGCCGTACATACTATAGGCATTTATTTGATTTATTTCTTTATTATTTGTCAAATACTTACATATATCGCCGTTTTGACTTAGGGATAGATGAGAAAAGCCAAGAATCACCTAGATGACTCGGCTTTGGGTATCGCCAGGTAGGTATAAGATATAAGGGGCAAGATATAAGATCTGGATATGTTTGTGCGTTTAGCCTATACTCCACATAGAGCTCGCACGACATGCATACGCCTATGACGCTAGAGACATGTAAGATGTCTTTGCTCAGCGTGCTGCTCATCCGGCGCTCATATGCTTGTCTTATCGGCGACAAGCAACTTGCTTAAGATCAAGCATCGAGCTAGGCCTTAACAGAACCAAATTCGGTTTGGTTAAGCTGTTTTTCCAGATCAGATTAGAAGAAAGATCACAGCCATGGGCTTGGTCTTTCTTGCATCTCCTCTGATCCAGAAGGAAAAAAGGACGAAATGAGGGTAATGCAAGCAAAAATACGACCTCGAAAACAAACGCGCATGTATCTGAAGACATCTGTCGGTCTTCTGACATAAGCACTGCAGAAAGTCAAATCCATTGTCGAGTGGCCTTTCTACAAACCCTGCAAGAAAGGGGATAAAGACGGAGGAGCTTCAGCGAGTTGCCGGACTCTGTCTGTTAACTACTCGACTTTATTACACAATGAGACGCGAGTGATTAGTCAGTAGAAAACCACGTCGACACGAGTAAACAGTGTCTGGATGTAGAAACAGGCTTTCTTCTTTCAGGTAAGCTATCACAAGCGTGAGTCGCTGTTCGATAGTTAGATACACTGTTGTAATATACTGTTAGATAAAAGGAAGAAAGTCCGAAATAAAAACATGTGCTACCAAGAATACTCGCTGTCGGAGACACGTGAAAGAAAAAAATCGAGCACAAATCCTGTCAATGTTATGGCCATGTGTGTAGAAAAAAGTTAATCGACTTGAAAAAGATTTACGCGGATGTTTACATCGCAAGTTATTGTAATGCCCATTACACTTTTTAGGCAAAAGCCCGAGCTCCTCTTTGAAGCAAAATAGCTTGAACGAGATTGCATGCATCGTGTAGACTTTCCTTGTTGAAGTCCAGCATCGGCTGAAAAACGCTATCGTCTCTATGTGTACCAAGGGCCAACAACAGCATGACGTTGAAATACGCCGTAATGGTATAGATATACAATGCGCAGCTCCTACTATCATGTATTCCAGTGATCGCCAAAAGAAAAATTACGTCCGGTACAATATCGTGTTCAGTGTACTAGTCTGTTGGTCTTCTTCACATAACGACCCGAAAAACGCCGTTGCTGCCTATACCCGTAAAAGCTATATCATCACATACACATAATTGAAATGTGTCGTCCTAAGTCGTTTCTTTTTCGACTAGTCTGACTCATTTATCTCGGCGCTATGGCAGCGCTAGTCCAGCTAGACCAGCGGTCGTCCTATCGTGTAATTCTCTTTTACAGTTCTTTCACGTTATTTTCTTCGCTTAGTGCTCTTGCTCTATGATACCCTGCCTTTTGGTTTTCTGCTTTCATCCTGCTGATGGTCTCACAGCGTTTGCTGTGACCGCAGTCGCTGTAAGACGCCTATATACAGGCGCCGTTCGCAGCATTCCTCATCTGTGCGATTTTGCCTTGATGTCCACAGTATTACCGTCAGGACCGCCGATTCTACCTGAATGGATCGCCGATTCCGCCGAATTCCGCAATGTGTCGAGTTTTCAGTTAAGAACAATGTTTTCGTTACGCCTCTATACCTCATTGCTGCGAGTGTACTTCCGTCCGCTTACAAATCATTGTTAGCTTAGTGTGTCTACTACGACCAGAAGCTACGGACGTTAATGCAGCCGTTGTTACTATACACAAAAAGCCGGGTAAGCAACTAACCGGGCAGGTGACCATGCGGCCTGGCCGAAGCAAAGCGGTACGATGCGCGGCGAGCGAAAGACCAAGGAAAGCGCATGGCCCAGAAGAAACCCACAAGCCGTTGTTCGTCTAAACAAAGGAGCAAAATAAGCGCGACGCTGTTTCGTTTAAGATGGGCGGTAGTGGCCGCGTCCCGAGAGCGGGCGTCGCCAAAAGCCATCGCCATGCCGGGGCTTCGGGGCGTACGATGTTCCTAACAGATGAAATAGAAAACAGGCAATATAGCTGCTGTTGTGATGAACGATACCATATTAGGGTGCTGTATTATTTGTGTACGAAGACACAGGAAGATGATGTGGGAACATATCGTTGCTGGCGGTTGCAGAAATAAGTTATTGAAATCCTCGTTGCTTTGTCAGGCAACCGTTTCAATGCCGTCACTCTTGTAAGAACGTCAAGGAACGACTGAAATCGGATGGAAAAAATCAGCTAGAATAACCTAGTGGGTCACGGTGGATTTTGCGGGAATGTGCATTCTCAGATGATTTATAACTGTAGAAGTTGGTTGATTCCTAGGTACACACGCTTGTATCATTACATAGTGGTTCCGACAAAACATGACGTAGGTCTGAGGTTCGCTTTCAGAGTATACATTTTTCAAGTTTCACGTCCGAGATTCAAGCTATAAAGCATTGTTCTAGATGGCTGATTCCCTGCACGAAAGGAAATATGTCCACATCCGAATCTGAAGTTAGATTATGACATGTATCTAGGCTTAGTGGGCAAACACATTATTACTGGACAATCGTGAGGTATTGCTGTTATTACTGCGCTCTTTTCAGAAAACGACTACGACTAACTATTGAGCAGTGTCTCCGCGCTGCACAGATTTTTACTTTTTTCGTTGTTTCATATCGAAAGTTCGTACTGCTGCAGGTCCTTCTGCGATTTCCAAAAAATCAAGCAGGACTTCTATATACCAATGTAGAAGATTCATACCAAATAAATAAGTTGGAAGTAACCAAAAATTTAGTAAACAAGCAAAAAGACGCATATCTAACGACACTATCATCTCGATTCGGAATGTAAAGGTTACTTTTTTTAAACATGGATATTGCATACTTAACGAGGTCAGGTCCCCTATACATATAACAATAATAAGGAAGAACCTCTCTGAAAAAAGATGTTCTCGCTACATTAGTCTCTGAATCGATATTGACTATGAGCTATGTGGCCCTTTTGATTCGAATCCCACAAGAAAATTTCTATCGCGGATGTAAGCGTCGGTCGGGTAAAGAATTGCTGGTTCGTGTTGTGCCTTGAGGATGTTTCCTTTGTGACTACAACTTCCGTATGGTCATGTCGTAAACAACATGAAACACTGAAGGTAGTGTTATGACAATATATATATATATATACTTTCTACTGTATTAAGTAGAACAGCATCCATCATTCGTCAAGACGTAACTGGATTTCTAAGTATTTAAATCTCCACTGGAGGCGAACCACTTCCCACGAGTCTCAAATGGTATGAATTACGCGCAACAGATTCGAGCGAAACTTCGACGGGTTTAGACGTCCTACCGATGTTACGTCACTCGCAATCCGCAAATCTTGAGGAAAAAATATTAAAAATAGTTTAAATTCTGGTTGTGAAGGTCACGAATGGCGGTTGCATCAGATGAACGCGTTGTGGAAAGACGCTTTTGTCGGTAAACGTGAAAAAATAATGAGCCGCCACTTACAAGAGAGCAACATCAACTTTGTCTTTACTAAGGTATCTAAGCTAATTTGGGCTAAAAAAGGGGGTAACAAATAGACACGATTATAGAACTACAGACTTGGCTCTAGGAACAGATATGGGGACGAGCAAGCACGCTTCCTCTACATCATGGATTAACAGCACGGAAGACCTGAGTCGCAGGCTTCTAAGGGATAATATACCACGCTCGTGCCCTTACGTTTATCACCTGCAAAGTACAGGTAATTAGGCTATACTCTGCGCTACCCCTCCATAGGCCGCACCTTAAAAGCCTTTTATATGAATGTGCTGGAAAAAAATATCTGAGAAAGAAGCATGACCCTGTAGCTAAGTTGCTGTTAACTTTAAGTGTCGCAACAGCATAAGCGTCGACTCAACGTATTAATTCGTTAACGTAGTTTCATATGTAATATAATTTGCCATCAAAGCCATTCAGAAACGGACGCTTTTATGGTCGTAAGGGTCTACCTATAATATGGTAGAGTTACGCTATAGAATATTGGTCCACAGGAAATGCTGAATAGATCACGGTACTTTGGTTGAGCCATTTCGTGCTGGCAGCTCACCGTCTAACAGAATACACAACGGCGGTACCTGATATAAAATTAGAAACAGCCAGCCTAATGGAAACTATGGTCCTTTTGAACACAGCGGTTACGTAAGATCAAGATTTGTAGTGTGTGAACTATATAAAAGAGCCCTAGTTACATTTTTTTTGGTAGCTAGACTAACGTGATTTGGATCACAATACTGTATGATGCTTCTATGAAACACGAAAATAATAATTCTCTCGGTAAAACGGTTATATTTCGTGTCTTCTCCGATTTTCCTTCAATGTTCTGAAAAATAATGATCTCTAAAGCTGAAGACCTACCGCACTTCGTTCCAAAACCCCAATGCAAGACATTCCTAGAAGAATCTATTCAGTCTGCTTTTACGGCCTACCTTTTTCTAGCGACTACCGATGGCTTGACAAGCAATCGCATTGTCTGTTACTTTATCGCTTACATCCTATCGACACATCATCTACAGTCTTAGATGATTTTGTATACGCCTACACGATTCTAAGAAGCTACGTTGTTTGTGAAAAAAATAAATAGCAGTTAATAATTATACACTCGATTTGATTTGAGGCGAAAAATGACCAGACGAAATCGCCGAGACAAATTAGGCCTTCATAATAAATCCTGTTTTCTATTAGGCTAACAATATTAGGAAGGCGAGATGCGCAACGCTTTATACACAAGTTTTACTTTACCGTACAATTCTACAGTTCGTATATGGTCATCACGTGACTATGATTTATATCATTAGCCCCTTCGACACTCACTGCTAACATGGAGATATCTACGGGCCATCGAACTACAGTATTACCTTGTCCAGGCCTCGTCACGTTAATCAGCTACCACATCCTGCCTCAAAATAGCCACAAAGACACCTTACAGGGGGGTTAACACGCCGATCTTGAAGGCCTGAACAAAAATCGGCCATGGTCCATTTTTCTTCTATCCTAGACAGCGGCTGTTAACGTCCGTATCCTACATCCATTAGGTTGCCAGATGCTAGCCAACCTTTCTATTCAATTCGGGCCTGATTTTTATGGCTCTCTATATTGTTACAGAATCCAACCATAAATAAAAAAAGGTAATCGTGTATCTGTCGCATGCAAGATATGTATTTGAAGTCAGCCTGCTAATGGCTTGGACGGGACTGAAAATGCGAAGATAAAATGTGCATCAGGCGCAAGCTTTTCTTTCTGCATTTTGTATAGTCATAAGGAAACACGAACGATTAAAATGTATGTCAGTACACGGACAATCATGCTCGTCATAATGTCATCTAATGCAGTAAAATAATAAAATAACATGATATTAATATAAGTCCAATAAGATCATTATATATTGTTATGCGCTACCGTATTGAAAGTATAGAAATTTTAGCACATGTGCATTCAAGCCAAAACTTGTACTCATGGAGCTACATATGATAATCTCATACGTGGACAATTCTTGGTTGTGCAAAAAGGACCTGTCAAGATGAACTCTTTTACGTCTGCGGTAGCAATCCAATACAAAGCAAACCACAGGCCAGAGAACGGTATTTGCTGCTTATTATGACGTGCGTAAATAAATAAAATATCGAGGCGTGTGAGCTGAACGAACCAACGGAAACAATTGCAGTTAGGTTCACTGGTTTTGAATTAAAGCGACGCTGCACTTTAAAACAATAGAGGGGCACAATGGGAACTCGTATGTACTGCTATCCTCTTAATTAAGAGGTTCATTAAAATGACAAAGAAACTTTCCAAGTTAAGGGGAATCGGCGAAAATGTTTTCTAGGCGAGTGTACGAACAACAAACGCGGTAAACTGTTTTTGTCAATTCTTCTAACAACCTATCCTATTCTATATGCGGGGCATTCGGGACAAAGTGGGACACGCTTTGGCGGGCTGTTTGTCGTATCAGACATGCATTCGTCTGCTATTTTGCTATGCTAGCGGACACCAATTCTCTCTACAGTCCGCCCGAGGAAATAAGAGTTTATGTTTGGCGTGTGAGCCGTGGTTGGATGTTGTGAAATGTCCTCGAGCAAGATTAACATCAAGTGGGGTTGAATCTGCTAGGTTACCGAGTCATGTGTGGCCAATATCCAGATGACTTTCGAAGAATGCGAATAGGATTACCGCGAAGTAAAACGTAGGACTCTGGAAAAGAGATCAGATCAAAGGCGTTTGAACTGTTATATAGCTAAGAAAAATCCTATCATTCCAGAATCGTTTTCGAGAATTAAGCTGTCTAGATAAGTTCTATTAGCCAAGCTTTTGAACCTGTTTGTTTTTTTTTCCTTTACCTTCTAGTTGTTTCGAGTTCTTAGGAGTCTTCGCTTTTTATCAAGTTGGGGCGCAGTTTATCAACTGCGCCCCAATTTACCTCAAACACATTGAATGTATAGATGATTAGAAATGGGCACTAAGCAAGGAATGATTGGACTTGGTATCTGTTATCTATATCATCGTTTTTATCTGTGAAATAATTATTGCAACATGGTCCATAGATTAAAACACAGATATCCTGGCGATGCGTCCCCACATAACCGGCATGCATGTCTTTAAGTACTTGTTATAAGGTTTTCAAATGACTGCTTGTCGTCGACATATTCTGCGACATAATCTAAGTAAAGCCTAGGATAGTGCAATAGACAACAGCGCTCCGTTCTGTACAGATCTTTATCCATTGCTGGCTTGAGCCCCGCATCCATATACAGATGTAGTCGGTAGCTGAGCTTTATAAGACGGTGAGGCCTGGCTGCAGCAAGATAATGTTTACGAAGCCTTGACGCTAGCGCAATTCCCTAACGTCTCTCAGGAACGCTTCGGGCACAAACAAAAGCCTGGCTCGCTCCAGCAAAAACTGTTTCTTCTCACTAAAAGAGCGTACGTATGTCCTACCGCGTGGGGTGATAAGTCCTGTGGAAACATCTTGTATAATGAAACTTGGACTTGTCCCACGTTCCCGCGCTTTCAATAATGGATCAAGCTAGTAATGGCTGGGCCTGCCAAGCGTCACATTGGTAAGCCCGAGTAGGTGCCTACGAAACTACCTGTAAACGCCTTGGTGGGGATATAACCCGATCCATATCCACCCTGAGATGCTCTATTAGGCTTTTTAGCTCTGCAGTTTTACCGCTCACCCTTTCCATCCTCGTGTTGCCCATTTTCTCGGCCACTTGACTTCTATGCTTTACGTTGATTCCGTTGCCGCCAGTTGTAGGGACAATGCAATAATTGCCGATCAATGGAATGTGTTCCGATAAGAACGTGGTCCGATACAGGGAACATTGACTCGATTTACTCTGATCATAGCTAAAACGAAAACAAATTTGCAGACAGACAAAATGAACAGGAGCAATAAACAACTAACTACTCAAGTGAAACAACAAGTAATCATATGTACGTAATGCTTTCTAGTAAACAGTGCAATAAAGCGCGGTACACCAGCTAAGTACGTCCAGGTTCGATCTACTTGAATGATTCTTATGCTGAGGGTCACACACAATAATACGCCCAAATAGAACACGTCAGAAAAGCTAGCAGGAAAGGCTAATGTACAGGTCAAGAAACTAAGCAAAGGTTACCATCTCGTGGGTAGTGTGAGGTCGTGAAGATACGCTGCCGGTCGAAAGCAAGCTGAATGCTCAGTCACCTAATTTGTAAAAACCTACGTGCACCTAAGTGCACGAACCTTAAGTGATTTCTAATAATTTTCGAAAACAATTAGAACGGTCTGTAAACTACAGGCTATCTAATACTGGACGCCAGCCTCAATGCCACGTTCCATTGCGTCTGGGCTTTTCCTGCATCATTAACTCTGTTGTAAAAATTTTCCACAGAACGCGTCGCAATCGTATTCCGAAAATTGTGGCATATATCGTTTAAAAATTATGTGTGTTACTGTGCTATGACCTTTATAGACAAGGTAGTCCATTTTGTGATGTTTTCGACCTCTTTTGGTCTTACTGCTGTTGTTGTTGTGGCAAAAATGGGTCTTAGTGTGCCTCGCTTTTTCCGACAGCGCCCTGGTCGATATATCCACCCGTACTTTTTGAGATTGCAGGCCACTTTTTCCCAATAATACCTACCCACGAAGTGCTACTCACTGTACTGTAAGTATAATCACATACTAACATATATGCAGTCGGGTGTCTCCACCCAGTTTCCTTGTATTGCCGGGCAGCGCCCATCAACAATAAACACCGAAGCATGAAGCGCATCCCGCCGGTCAATACCCAACGCCACTGCGTATGGTGACAGCAATATCATGCAAATAGAGTTCCTTTTACCTTGGTCGTCTCCCACTTACTTCCTCTCTTTTAACGGTTTCTCTCTGCTAGCAGTGTTATCTGCATTCTCTGTCCAGGGCCCGTAGCTAGTGGTGAATCTGTTCCTCAAGCGACGACAAAATTCACTGAAAGGGAACGGTCACGATAGCCGTTGTCGCTCCTGGTGGCCCCCGCTTCGACGGGATCCATGTCTAGTTTGGTATGTTTCGAGGACGAAAATTACCGACGGCGCAGCGTCAGTGCTCTCGGTTGCATTGAGCGTTACTACAACACGAGAACGAAATTGTATCCAGACGATGAGAAGCAAAAGGAAAAGAATAGCGAAGTAGATCCTGGAGAAAGGAAAGCGGGAGGTAGTCTAAGGTAGACGCGTTCGATCGGGAAAAGCTTATTTTGCCGAAAAACTAAGCTAACCATGATTAGAACAGGGCACAGGATAAGCTGCCAAACTAGTTCTTAGCCTTGTTGGCTTAGGGTATATCTGCTTACACACGTTTACTCACATGTGTTACTTGCGCCAAAGGCGAATCATAGTACGAAGTATAGAGAGGCAGAAATACGCGAAAACACACAGTGTAAAAAATTGAGAATCTGATAGACTCAGAAAAAATCGGTTTCCATGATCGGAGTAAACTGAAATGGACGTCCATCGAAAGCAGTGTGATGGTCTCCTTCTGTCATAGGAGTTGTTATCTTGCTCATAAGAAGGTATGGCATACGGAGAAATAAAATATATCGGTTCTCCTTGATTGTTCAGTACTTCTCTTGTCTTGGCTTTTTCATTTTTTTTAGTAATTACTTAGGAAACGATAATGCCTTGAATATCTGAGATAAAGTAGACATGGATTCTGGAAAAACTTCATTCATACTTTTCGTTTTCGTACGCGGATAAAGCAACAGATGTGCCGTGTCCCTGTCTTGAAATTAACTATTATATATTCAATACTGCTCATAACTTTTTGCCTATTTGAACACTCCTCGTATCGCCGGCGGGCTAATTGCTTTCCACTAGAACCCCAGCACGTTCCCCTCTGCCAACGTCATATAACTCTTTTTTCTGTTTCGCTCTTTTTACGCTTTTTTCCGAAGTGATCGTTTGCCGTGGAAGTCTTTCGACCACTTGTCGAAGCAAACCGAAGCGGTGGGAGCATTCGGACCGGCTAAAAATTTGATGATGGGTTAACTCTGTGTGAGCGCATATTTTCGAAAAGGAAAGGCAAAGGTAGAGACTGACTTCAGTCGGAAACAAAAGGCACAGCCGTTTTTGTGCTGATGTTCATGCCGCAGTTGTGTTATAAGTACACATTTCACTGCACTATTAATTCATATATTTTGCGCTGCGTCTGTTACTTGACTCTCTGAAGATACAATTCAGAATCCATAGTACCAATGGGTTCACCATGGTATCAATTGTCGCAGAGTCACATCAAGCCCGTTGTTGACTACAAATCGAATAGCGCTTTGTCCTATAAATGACCTAGAAGTTTCGTCCATGGCTGGCTAGTGCAAACCCAGTTCGGATGCATGCCCCCAAATGATTAACTCAACGTTATATTTAATTTCCATTTTCAAACGAATTTTAGCAAATATGATTATGCAATACGCTTAAAATTTCTATTTAGAAGCAGGTTTAGCCGAAGAGGCGTACAAGCTTTGCTTTCATATCTAATAAAACGTGAGAAAAATTAGTTGCACATAATGGGGCAGGATCTCAGCGTAACATTAAACCGGTTATGAAATCTGTCCAGTGTATTGTTACGTGAGCAACAGCAAGCTCGAACGAATATGACTGACGTAATTTTGTAGTTAATAACAACTTCATGCAAAGTATCTAGTGCTGCGTTTTATGTGTATTTATTCTTATAGAAATAACAATTCAGACTGAGTAACTCAACGGAGAAGAAGTCGTTTCATACAAATAGAGCCAAATCTATGCATTTATCATCCTCAAAATTCTCAATATTTAACGAGCAGGTCTCTCACCTAGATCAAGGCCTACTTTACTACGCAAGTTGACACGTATTTTTAGAGCTGGCGTTATTCGCTATTCGTCCATGCTCCATCGGATGTCGTCACCAAATAAGTAGACGTGGCCGCTACTCCATGCCATCTACCGCTGCTGCTGTCGGAGCTTTTCAGGACTAACTCTTTTTTTTTTGGAGGTTAAGGGCAAATGCATTATGCAGACCGGACGTAGGCAGGACATGACTGCTCTTTGTCCGGTACTGTGGGACTCTCACCCACTAAACCCTGGACCCCTTTATCAGCTTGGGCCATGGTTCGGTATATGTTTGATATTACTTCGAAACCATGACTTGCAGGAACGGTTATTTCATCTCCCTTCCCTTTGAGCCGTTCCAGTCCAGCTTTTCGGGACTAACTCTTCTGCGTAGTAGTCTGACTGGACTTGCCGGCCGACAAATCGTTCCTATTTATTGTCGGTTGGGAGTTACCTATTTAATAGCTGTTGTGTTTGCTTTTCTCACCTCTTGCTGTCAATATCAATCAGGTGCACTTTTGGTTCGACGTTTGGACGTAACAACGACAGGACAGAGTAAGTCAGGTGTAGACAACGACCTTTTTAAGAGGAATAGCGTGCAGAAGCAGCCGACCAGAGGCAGCAACGATGGTTGACACATATACCATCCGTTTGGGTGTCGATGCGGAACAGTAAATAGTATACCGTATAGAAGAATTCCAACTAAAGACTAAGTCATTGTAGGTTGGTTTACTCAAGTAGATCCAGTGGTTAAATAGGTTTCATAGTAGGTCGAAGCACAGCTATGTCTGGTCCCGCGGCTTCATGCAAACGGCGTGGGGGCAAAGAAACGAAAACGAGCGAGGAACACAAAAACTATCCACAGCTTTTACACACATTTGTTAATTGGTTGCTCAGTCGTACAATACTATGCTCGATAGAGTAACACACTATTGAACGAAAACCCTCAGGAGAGCTCCCATAAACGTCGAGCTTCTCAGAACTAGAGTCCGTTTGTGCCGTTATTCGTGCACCTGTCTACAGAAACTTTGTGTACCTGAACAATTATAGTAAATGCAGCGAAGACGTTAGACTATAGAACTATCGAGCTCAGTTAAACAGACAGAAGGTTAGTGAATTATGCTGGAATTCGATAGATCGCAGATTTCATCGTATACAAATAAAGGCAATAACAGGTACATACAGGTCACATGGTCTCCTCGCGCTACGGGCGTCTTTTTTAGCGTCGGATAAAACGAGTGGTCATGTTATTATGTGATGCTACTATTGGAGGTGGTAGCCATAGAGTCTACATCTAACTGCTTGCTTCATCTGTCGCGATCTCGTCCGTTTAGCCAAGGTAGTCCGCGATATGGTAATCATTTGACGACTGAACCTTTATAAGAACACGTAACTACATTCATTGCAATGGTGCTCCGCCGACACAAATAAGGGAGAAAACTTATAAGAAAATCAGTAGGCAAGGGCTTTTTTTATTGTTTAATTGAAAATTAGAGAAGCCTGTTTTCTCTACTAATGAGATTACTTATCTAATCATCACAACTGAAGATAAGGGCGCCAATTAACACCCGAGGTGCACGCATTTCAACTTGCTGATATTTCACAGTATTCACATATCCTAATAGTATTCTACCGTAAACGGACATCTTTTATAAACCGTTAACACATCAACTTTACTCTTTGCCCACAGCTCATATTTTTCTAACTCGTTTATGTGAAAATCTAACTTCTAGATGTCAAATTTCACCCGTTGCAGAACCTCTGAGGCAAAAGATAGTTACTCCACAGTCGATGCATCGCTCAAGGCTATATATTAGTGTATCTGTACAATCATGAATAAGAGGGTGTTCTTTAGTACAAGACGATCTCAGCTCTTCCCACTAAAGACCGTAATTTGGACCAGCGTTGATTTTCTTCGTCACGCACAGTTATGCTACCTCAATTTTGTTTTTATTTCTACTGTTAGAAGCAATAGTAAGAAAATAGGCAAAAGTCAGTAAATAGTGAAAGAGTCTATGGCCAAAAACTGATAATTTTTCCCGCTCATAATAGTTAACAAAACCTAAAATATTAACTAGTTTCTCCAGCCATAAGTAATAATAAATAGTCATCAACGGGACGGTTACGAACTTATATTGATCTTTTTGTTACCTTCTGCTCGTTATACTAGTGTTATACTACTATATATAATTAAATAACAACTATACTAGTGTATAGTCGTTATTGAATTATCGCCCATAATATCACTCAATTGTTCTGTTAGTAGTTTTTTGACAAAAGAAAGCAAACTAGGTAAGCTCATATCCGCGTAGATTCTTGCTTCCCTGTTGACAACCTTCGTGATCATGTGATCGATTTGCCATACACCATGCATGTATCTGGTACTTACGTAAATAAATAAAGCAAGCCAGGACAAGCTCTACCTACTTGCAAAGCAGATGAGCCATACGGCGGGAAATCGGCTCGGCATAAATAGATCTACGTGCGATAGTACCTGTATCTGGAGACCGCGTTCCTTGCTTGCTTCTTTATGCGCTCATTGATATGTTTTATTATCTTTGACGCTTCTCATACGACGGCTAACAACATATGCTATCTTCTACGACAATAGAATGAAGTAGCCACGCTTGCGTTGACGATCGTGGAACACTCCCCCTGTATGAGGACCAGCGTCGTAGAATCATCGTCCTACGCGCACTGGACCTCATCGGCTATATTCGTCTGCAGGCACGCCTGCTCTAACACTGCTTCGGCTACTGTCCACCCCATTCCACCATTACGAGTAGTAATATCTACAGCGTTTGCGGAAGCCTGGTCCAATCTGCCAAACCGTATCCCTCTCGATTAGTGATGGGTTAAAAGGCGGCGAAAGCCGGTGGCAAGTATGAGGGCAAACTAATCGAACAGACCAGTCACCACCATCAAAGGACGTCCGCGTATGGCAGCAACGGGACGTGCATAACAGAGAGGTAAACGGAAAATCCTAAAAGACAAATGCAATTCCTCTTCGTAAAAAGCAGGCAAAACTGGTGAAGGGTAGTGGAAAGTTACGGACAAGCCCCGATTATTGGTAGACGATTAAGCAAAAGTGGAAACCATTTACTGCTTCTAGTGGACGACCAACTGGTTCTATAAAAGTGCAACGTTTGCGAACCAAATGCAGCAAAGCAATTATCAAAATTCATCCATTAAAAAAAAAAAACACGAAATGCTATCTAAACATCGAGAAGTGTTACGAGCGAGAGGGTAAAGGACAATGCTGAGGCACGATCAGGGTGACCGACAAATTCAGCACCGTCGCAGGTACAAGGATTTGTCCGGCAGCGATGCAACGGAGCTCGAGACAGTCAAGTATAGATAATTGTGCATGTCTGTCTGGCCTAAGGGCCATTAGGGAACACGAATTTGTGATGGAAAGGGACCGGAAATGTCAGGGCTTGGAGAAGATTCTCCTTTTCGAGCACTCCCTTGCCGATTATTTTGTAGGTGTGCACGACGGACAATTTGGTACATTGGACTGATAACCAAGCCGTGTGCTATATCTCGTTATTATTTTGCTTTAATGAGACCTTATGAATTCGTATGAAGACACTAGACACTGTAAGTATTATATGTGATTGCATCCGTCTGAACACGTGCTTGATACACATTTCGATACTGAAGTTTCAGACCAACTACAGCATTCAAATCGTGTTAAAGATTAGTTTCGATGGTATGAGTCGATTGTATTTTATGATCCAACAACATAGCAAAATAAACATCTAAACAGCACTTCAGCTATTTCTCTCGATTTCAATACAATTCAGTAGCCGGAAGTGAAAGAAAAATAATTCCATTTCGAGGTTGCAATCATAAGGTCGATGGGGTTATAGCCAACATGCTAGTTACGACTAATCACAGTTCGTTTTACTTAAACCACTGATGGTGAAGTTCGTACACCATTCTCACGGCGGCTTCTGGCTAAACGCCCATTGACGAAGAACACGGGAAGACTTCTCCACACTTAAGTAAGGAAAGTAAAGACCATTACCCGAGGTGATTATCACGCTGTACGTGATGAAAGTGGCTTCGCCGGCCACTGTGGGATGATGCCGATTCAACCAGGTTTTTTCTCATACGGTGCGCGCATGCACACATGCACGTACACGTACAGATCCATGGTCAGATAAAGTCACTGATTATCGCAGTCACACATACGAAGGATTTTGACGTTGCCTACACACAATAACGCCGGCGATGATACCAGACCACCGATGACGTTCACGCGGCAATGATTACCATAGCCAGGGGAATTTGTCAACGATGATTGTGGTATAATGCTGCAGGCCACAAATTTATATAAAAGCATTGGCAAGGCATGAGATTCCAAGATGGCAAGATACCACTTCCCTTCCCGTTGTATCTCGACTTCGGAGAAACCGGTGAGGCCGAGCGACAGAGCGAAGTGCATTGTGGCGCAAGTAGTGTGGTAAAGCAGATACGATAGGTTTCTGAATGGATCGCTGATGTTCGTAGCAATAATTACGGTCCCTCCCGCCGAACCTCTATCGTCCGCGGATCAACTACTGTAGCTACGTCCATTGTCGTTAATAATAAGTATCAGAGAGAAAGTGTAAGTAGATTAAACAGGTAGACAAACAACGCTATGCCTCGAGAGGCCCTATAATAATAGTATCAGTACCTAATCATCTGAACCGATCAGGCTGGTTGTGGCAAATCGTCGTTCTGTTTAATGCTTATTGACACGTATAGCCTGACGACAGCTGTTAGGGGCTTAGTAAGAAGAGCACACAGACCCTTCGTGCCACAGACACTCACATACAATGCGCTCTCGCTACTTGGTGAGTATACCCTATAATATGTTGAGTCAGTGAGTCGTTGCAAGCCTGACGCATGGGTGTAGCTTTAATTTAGGACTTCACGAAAGGCCAATAAGAAAGGTGACGGCAAAAAAAAAGAGGTGAAAAAATACGTTGAATTACCGCTGTTGTCGTCACCCGGGTCCCCATTGTTCAGTGGACAGAACCAAATACAACTGTCTAACATCTAGTTAGCCCGTTCGTTTAGTGGGCACGGAGCAACGTGACGACGGGCTGATGTACAGCTGACTGGTTGCTGTGCCCTTACGGTTTGGTTATAATACAAAATAGCTTTAAATATTGCATATAACTTAACGTGCCTGTGCACGAGTACATACAGAAGTGTGCGGGGGACCTGCTAAATGGTTCAGAAAGACGATGGACAGGGCGAGAATGCAAGTGACTTCATAAGCCTTTGTGAATATGAGCATATGTAAAAATGGAGTAGTAGCGATTTAAACGCTACAAAAATGCCCACCAAGGACAATAATAATGTGAAGACACTGGAGCAGCGGAGGCATAGATGTCCATTGCTGGAAGGTAGCTTGAGCTATCATTACAGAGGAATGAATCCGTATTTTTGGTCGATACGTATGTGTATATGCATACGCATAAGAGGTACACCATCTTAGTTGGGACTTTTGTATGCCTTGTCTTTAAGAGCCTAAATTAAAATAGATTCGCAGAAAATGTTGAGATGCACTAAAGGCGCCATTATTTATGGTCATGTTATTGAATACAATAGCTTCATTCACCGCAATTATCGCTTCGATACGGAACCTTTTTTCAACATCTTCAGAGCATTCTCTATTTAGATAATGCTTTAGGACAGTGCACCAAACGATATTGGTAGGTAAAAACTCATTAACGGGCTACTTAGATACGTTACATACGAAATATTCTAACGGAATTTCAGACTAATGACAGGCCAAGTGATCTAAGGCTGCGCGGGCTCGAAACTGCAAAAAAATATAAAGGGTGAAGAAAGGTGTAAAAGTATCAAACTGATTGACCATCGATACCTATCTGGACGACCCAGCTGTCGACTGCTATTTATTTCTATAAAGAAAAAAAAAAACGTTGCTTTCTGTATCAAACAGTCAAATTTGTAAGAAGTGGTCTCATATTTAAAACGTGTAGACGACCTTCCGACTTACCTCACGTAGATCTTGTAGTGATCATGTAGACCCTCGGGTTGAATCAAAAAAGGGCGCTTTGGACCTCGGTGGTGATCTAGCACAAAGAGATCGAATGATAGCTCATTTTCTCTTAAATTGCAAAAGCAACGTCCTGTTTTCCACTACAGTGAGTTTTTTTTTTGTTGTTTTGTTTTAAACAGGACAGAGTTTTCTCTAGTACCAAAAGTAACCCATGTTGGTCTGGGCGAACACCCCACTAAAATCTCTTCCAATTCAAGTGCTGTACGCTTTATATATTCATGCGTCTAATATAGCCTTTAACAAGTAACGTATATAAATAAAAAATGAAGCATATAAAAACAATTGAACTCACCGAGCATTTGGCCTAGAAAGCGACGTATGTACGATGCTGGTAGTAACTGTTCTACAGATGCAAGCCAAAGTGGTAATTAGTATAATTAAATCAGTCGATATGGATGGTAGAAGAAGCGAGACAAACTTTTTGAAACATTATCGTATAGCCTGAAACAATCAGATATATTTCAAGAATATGGATGATGTCTTAGCGTACACTTTAATGTATTAAACTATGATACTATTTAAACGTCCTAACAGACTTAAAATACAAGGTGCCCTACCTATCACTGTCTATATTCTCCGTCTATCTTGTATCACTTGTATTATTTGAAAACAAGCTTCAATTGATTCCATTAAGAAACGATCAATAACAGCTGAAATAGAATCAATAGTACAAGGTAGAGTGTTCCGTACAAGACAAGTTTTCCAGTTGCGAACCGGTTAATTAGACAACGTATGTTTGCTACGTCACTTATTCGCAAAGGCCGAATTCCGAGGTCCTAAGGAACAGTATTTTCAAGCAGTATTCACATAATAAAAACAATTCAACAAGATTGACATACTAGAATAAAACACTCCTATCGGCAAACGGAGAATCGCTTGTCTCTGGCAGACAGGGCTTCAAAGATTTACAGTACGACTAGTCTGAATAGTAAATGCTTGAAACCAGTGATAAACGCTACTTTTCGTAGTTCCCCTTCATTGGCTCAACATCGGCAACAACACGCAGATCACTGAACTCGCATGGAGAGCTCAGATATGGATACGTAAAGTACCTCAGAAGCATCGGTGATCTCTTATTAGCACATCACGAAAGATCGCCGCAGTCACCTAGCTATTCCGTAATTCTTATCCATAATTGTAAACTGAATTAGATTTTCAATGGCAGGCATACTTTCCTCTAGCTCTAGATAAAGCAACCTTCTCGCCTGGCCAATGTAATAGAAAAGGCATCCGAAACCAGAACTCAAAAAACTCGGACTCATACATATATTTCATTTGAGCCAGACAAGGTCTGCTAAGACCAGAGAAAAGTAATCAGTTAGTCTTTTCTATTCGAGATAATCTGCTGTACTGTAAATAGCATTACTAGCCAATTTTTAAATGAAGGTCTATAATATTGTAGAAAGTGTTACTGGAATACTTTGCTAAACAATAAGATAACTGGTAATTGCGCCATTTAAGTTGTATGCTTAGCCTGTTTTTTCCGTTCCGTTTTTCATTCCCAGTCCGGTACCCGATATGTCCATTAGACTAGCGTTACAGAGACAGCGGGTTATTATGTATGAACACCTTCCGAGAGGCTCCATCACGTTTATCATTACTACTATAGTACCCTTTTTCGTTTACCAAATCCATGCTTCGCAAAGGGTTTAGTGAATAAATGTCTTAAGAGTAATCTTTATCGGCTTTGTGGCATTGTTCCATACTGATGCCCTTTTAGCATTGAGCGTCAATGAACGAAACTGATAGATACGAGCATTTATCAGATCAATCCGACAACCGACGCAGGCAAGCGCTACATACTAAAGTACATCGTGCCTTTTTTTATTTCGTTCCATTCTGGAAGCCAGTTTATTTTGTAACTTGGAGATGAAATGGACATCTAAATACAAAAAGATTTTTAGTAATATCAAGAAGAAACACACACAAATGTCTGATGTCAACATAGTACTTGAAAGATTCATGGCTGTTTGCAGTCGTTAGCGTTTATAGTACCCTTAACCGGTAGTTGTTCAAATATGGTAAGAGGTCATTAGCTCAATAAACGACGATGTTTTGTCGACGCTAGAACTTACCACAGTCTAAGGGCGAAGGCAGAGGAGGTTGCCAGGTGCCATCAATAGTGGCGACCGATATTGCTCCCGCGCAGGATATGCCTTTATGGCTACTAAGCTGTGTTTACTTCTCGCTGTTAAAACAACGCTAATAGGGCACCTATCTAGCTAACTCTATTAAAGCGATCTGTCTCCATCACCTTCTATATCGTATTCATTTAAATGAACGATCGGTGCGTTAGGTCGTAACGTTGAAATCTTTAGTAGATCATTACGATCATATACGTTCATTAGATTGGACAACGATCCTGTTCGGCTGTAGCAATCACTATCATTGAAGACCTTAATGGATCGACGAGCATTAAATGATGATTGTGGCATCGATGTTCAAAATTTCTCTTTGGTGTGGCTTTTAAAAACTTAGTTCTGCTTAGCCCTTGTGTCTAAGCCACATGTAACTCACATGATATATGTTATATAACACCGTATTGGTCGAAACAATAAATGACAATTCTTTTGACACAAAGTAAAAAACAACAAAGTACAAAAAAAATGTTTAAAAGAGTTAAAAAAAGAACTACATCTTAAGATTATAACCATATGCCATAGCGATAAATTTCATCTGTTCGCAGATTACACTAGTGATCGTTGAAACTGCGATGAGATCTGGACAGACTATTCAGCGACTTTGCTTTTTTGAGACGATAGAATAGATGACTCACTCCAACAGGTACAGCTGCCTAAACGAAGCAGCTGAAGTACAAGCCTTCACCGAAGATTTCCAAAAAGTTTGGGCTACAATACAATGCCAAGTAAGAGTTCCCTGTCATGCGATGACCAACAGAACCGCGATACAGATGGCAGGCAGAGGGCCGAATGGAAAAATGCGCGAAGAAAAACAGCAGATCCCTCTAGATAGTACAGATATCGTTGTTAGGTGCCGGCTGACGCTTTAAAGGATACGTGTCATTTTGCTCGTAAAAAGGTCATATCACAGGGTAGTATTATTTATTGTATTGTGATGGGAGTTAATAAGCTAATGAGTTGAACTTGACTCAATTTCAGTTATCGTCATGTACACCAGCATGGACGGCGCTTTACATATGTTAAAAAAGGCGCACGTGCGTATTAATATTCATGGGTCTATTGAGCGTTTCTCATTAAACGGTTAAGCTAAGAAAGAATACGTTGGTACCGATTACGGAAATTGTGGGAGACGCATATATGCGTTTCGCTTTAGAGTACACAATGTAGCAAAACTATGTCTATAATGCAATCGTATTAAAGTAGCGCACTTCCGAAACGGGTTTGTCAACCATTGCAATCTATTGATTTCTTAGGTAGGGTTTTTTGTTGGGTCTCAAAATAGAACTGATGAACTCGGCTCTTCGTTGTTTTCTGTAACTGCTATGATGCTAACAGTGAACATTTTTCCAACTCCTGCTTACATGATACTGCTGCCACATCTTTGCCAGTGTATCTTTCAGGATGTACATTTGCAGTGTTTTTGTAGAAAATTAGGATCACTGCTGAACGCGGCAGGTTTAGCGTCTACCGACTGCTTCATCAGACTCAGATTTCATATGGAACTGACCTAAACTGGGTCCTTTTTTTTTGGAATTGCATCTTCCAGAAGGCTATACTATATACCCCCATTTTGCAACCAAGTGATTGATACCTCTAAGACATTCAGTCAGCCCTAGAGAACTGACGTATATACGCATCTAAGCGAAAGGAAATTTACTAGACCGCGCAATAACATTTCAATAGACATTTCGTTCTACAAACAAAAAAAATGACCCCGCTCGCATCGCAACGACGCAAAAATGTGCCACTTGTTACCACCCATCAGTCGCCGTCATCAGACGATCATTATTCATCGAGTCTAGAGCATGTACGCATATATAATAGGTTTAAACGCCTTAATCCAAAGTACATGAACTTTATATTATAGAGTGGCCTAACATTCACACTAAATTTAAAAATATTCCAGGGATTTTTATTATTTTTTGTGTTAAACAAACAATTCAAATTTATATCATCAAGCCTACATAACCGTCGATACTTCATCATGATAGGGACCTCGGAATGTTTAGAAAAATGTAAGTGTTGTGCATGACGTTTTGTCACACAGTAACAGACAATTTACATAATAATAACAGACAACAGGCGGCCTATGACAGGCCGAATATATGACATGTTTTGTTGAAGAGTCACGCTGTAATGTTAGGTAGGCTATAGTCCTAGATCTTGCGCCCCTTAGTATCTATACAAGGATTGCCAGGTTTTAGTTTTTCAAGCACTTCTAAGAATCATGTGGAAATAGCCATGGGAACCTTGTGTTCCACAATAACCGTACACTAGCCGATCGACATACATTTTATGGAGAACCTAACAAAACTTTAATTAATTAGCAATGGAGAATTTCATTGATTAATTTATGTCTTTAACAATGCCTCACTGGCTTTGCCACTGAAAAAATTTGATAATTTGCAGTTATCCATATACAAGCTAGAAATACAACAGCAGGTACCGCCCGTAAAGAAAATAATTGATTATAGTTACACCGGTCTTAATATGCCAAACGGGACGGGGAATCATTATCCTGCCTTCGATATTTTCGAACTCGGTTTTTCTGTATAGAAACTCAAAGGGTAATTATTAGTCCCATGTTAACGCCGACTGTTTTTCTGAAACAGTCAATTCATTTATAAATTAACTATATCCATGAAACAAAAGAAAAAAAACTGTGACACTATAAACTATTACTGACAATTAGTTTTATACTAATGTTGATCTGTTAACTGGCCACGTCCGTTTTAACGGATGTTTCGTTAACACGCTTTAGATCAAAGACCGTTGTACAGCGTAGTCGTTATTAGCATCTCATCGTCGGCGTCTCCGTTGCAGACGGATCCTTTTAACGTTCAGTACAGCAGCGGAAAGATCAGCGGCAATATTGATCTCGTCTTTGGTCAACCACTTCTACAACTTCGTCCTATAAAACGATGCCCGTATCTCATTTACAGTGTGCTATTTAACAGTGTTTAACCCAAAGTTGCCGTATAATGCCATCAGCCTCCAGCTTTTGGCGATGAAGGTCAGATAAGAGGCAATCTGCTTGGGCAGAGCTCGGCCGAAGGGAAGCCCGACTTCAGTTAAAATTCAGTCTGTGTACATATTCACCGTTATTATTTAACGACAGTTCCGAGCTGTGTTATATAAGTATGTGCATCGTGTTGGCCACCTCGCAGAATAAAAGTGTCCGAGATTTCTAATGAAGTCCCTCATGCACATTGTCCCTTTTAGTATCTTTTCACCGCTAGGTGTTTCTGCCAACAAACACAATATTAAATAATCGGATATTATCTGTTGTCGTCCAAACGCTTACATACTTACCCAGGAGGACCGCTTGGAGGATGTTCTCCTAAGGCACCGGAAGGCGCTACGCTCATTATTGAAACACCGAATAATTCTGAAGCGCTAAGTAAGGTAAGCTCTTCCTTTGTTAGTCAATGCTTGTTAAACCCAAATCTGACTCGCTTATTTCCTCTGTCACAATCTTAGTCTATCCTCAAAGAGAGACTACAATTGCCCACACTAGCGAGACTCCTGTTTGTACCATACTGCCTTCCGTCGAAGTCCATCATTTGCGCGTTCATTTGAGCAAATATACGCACACCAGCGTTCTCGTATCACTTTTCCTATGCAGTAGATTACCGTTGGCTTCTATGTGTCTGCGACCTTGACTGCTGTGCTCTATTTCACTTTTTTCCAATGGTATCGCGCGCGTATTGTCTCAGTTAGGGTGCACCCATCTTTCTGTCCAAACCTTTCCTCCGCCAATTATCGGATGCGAAAGGGGGTGCAAAGGACGGTCGAAAGAACACTGCATGCACGATGTCCCTTTATATTACTGCAGCATACGATGGCTAATATGAGGCTATGTTCGTAGAATCACTCTGGGTGCTCAGATACTCCGCTCTCCTCTACGTACACGAGCACCGAGCATGCCTACAAGACACAGAAATGTGCAAAACGTGTGCCAACAATGTCGTATGCTACGCCTGTGCTATGTGCACCCGAGATTGCCTTATCCGCTGTCCTCCTCTTCTGAGTAGATTCGAAAAAGTACGTAATAGTGATATATAGAGTTTGGCAAACTGACAGATGTGGTGTGGAAAAGAAGGCTTTCACCCTGGACTGGCGCAAATGCTTAGAGTAGCCATCCGAGCCTTTCTAACATAAGGGTTTAACAACAACCAGATAACAAATACGTCTTAAAATATAACTTTTTGTTAATTATATGATTATTATGTTTCACTGATACACACCGACATATGGTAACAATTAATTTACTACTCTATACTAAGTATTTAGATAGTAATACACAACTACGCATCGTCTAACATACATGCACACACATGCAAAATAGCAAGACGGACATTCGTTGTCTGATAGGTGCTCCTGTAACAAGCTTATAGAAACGCAAATGTTGCTTGGCTACGCTTCCATTTCGCTAAAGATTACAGCTTCCAACATCTGTTTGTCATCACATTGCTCGTAGGTTTTTTTAAATAGGTGAGCTTTAACAAACATTCTGTTACAGGTCTGCTGTGTGGAATTGTTTCCATATGTAATTATCCTTACATGTAACCCTTCTATGAACATTTTTTTTTATTTAAAAACAGTTTATAAAAAAGTTTATAAAATATGCAAGTACGGCATTATCGCGCGCGTATTGTCTCAGTTAGGGTGCACCCATCTTTCTGTCCAAACCTTTCCTCCGCCAATTATAGTTGCCTCGATACTTGATACTATAATGTTCCTATTATATTTAAGAGAGAGTATGGTTATATAGCCTAATCAAGGCTTACTAAAGGCCACGTCAGGCAACCGATGCCATAAAAAAGTTTAGTATCAAGATCTCGCCTATTCTATCACTATAATTCACTTATTTATTGAGAAAATACCAGTCGAAAACACCTATATAGCTAACCCATCTAGCACCACGAGGTTATATTAATGATGAATTGTCTTATGCGAAAAAACCGTCACTTAACAAAGTTAAAAGATGCTTTTCTTTTTTGAAAAATCCCATCATTACTATTTACTTAGACGGTCAACTTAGACGGTTCAAAGATAATAGTTTGTCTGCTACCGGTGTACACATAGTTCCGTTGCGCAATGTGGAACCACTTTCTGAATGGCCCCGATACGGTCATATCCATGAGTTAATTGTACCCTTTTTCAGACCCAACCTGACCGCATTGAGTCAGCATGACTATCATCGTTATGCATTATTCGTGTATAAATAGTTATCCATGGTAAACTCTGATCTAAGCTCATTCGCGGAGTCAATAACATTATTTTTCCAATTCAGTAACGCAGTAGTTAAAATGAAAAAAAAAAAAAAATATTCAGAAACCTTAATATTCAGAATCAACGCTCCTTTTCTAGAGGAAAATGGAATGGCGTACATAGCCCCGCCTTGCTCTCTCTCGCTCTGTATATACCTATTATCTTAACATATTGTCAAATGATGTTTTCAGTCATAAACATCAACTTGTTCCATCTCCTTCGTGGTGTCGTTCTGGGTTACTTCGTATGCCATTCATTCGACTTTTTGATCAGCTTTTACACAAACAACTTTTACAGCTTCTTAGCCGACTGAGGGCCTTTGAGTGCTCAACTTGTTTCTTCCTTTTGAACCTCCAGTTTCTGTTTGTGAACGATGTGACTGTTCATTGTTCTTTTCCTGTCATCGTCTACTAGTCTAAGCTTTTGCGATGTTTACCTCACCTTACTTTGCTTACTCATCCCCATTTTGCCATCATGATGCTCAGAAGCTGTGATGTCTTCTGCCCGAAGTTTGCCATTCTTCTTGGTTCTATGAAAAAAGCAACTAGGGCATATTTTGCATGGTTTGAGCTCAGATCTATTTATAGATGAGAAAATCAATCTTTTTATTTTGTTTTGTCGTTGTTGCTTTGTAATGCAAGAGCTTTGATCCAAAGGTTGTCGAAGCAGCGACATCGACATATATATATCCTGCACGGCGGTACGTCCTGCACCACGAGTGGACGAATCACAATTTTTGGCACGTTCAGCCCAACCACTGATAATGAAAAGCAAGCCATATGAAGGATGATGTTTATCTGCCGCTCTGGACAAGAGTCGTTTAGGAATTGCTTTGTGTAAATTTTTTTTGTCGTGATTTATCAAGTATTAGTTAAAAGAATAGTGAAATGATTCAACTTTGAACCATTTTGTTTTATGAACTCGTATATAATTGCGATATCGCTTGTGCTAATGCTTGAGAACTGCGGAGAACGTTTTTGCGATAGCTGTATGCTTCTTTTAACTCATGAGCCCCCATGAGTTTTACGAGCTCGTATATAACGAGGCGTGAATAAGACCTATGTATTTCATGCGTCATTCTGTCAACTGACGATATAAATTTTTAACTGCATGGCGAGAGTATTCCTTTGCTCGTTGCCAGGTTTGGCCATACGTATTATTCATGATGACGAGCTGAAGCGATTTGTGATGACACATGTTACAAATTGGTTTTGTAGGTACTTCACGTATTTGCATATTCAGCTGAAGTCGACCGTCCATTGCAGACCGATCAAGGTTCGCCTAGTGCAAACGTTTACTCCATCGGTCATCGTACGGCTTTTGCTTTCCTTGCTTTTCTCATCCTTCATTTTATTTTGACAGGCTTCTAAGTCTGCAGCCGTTGCTGCTGCTGCTGCTGCTGCTGCTGTATCACGAAAGATATACGAGCAATTGTTGCTTTCCATTTGTTCGTGAATAGTTCGCTGCTGTCAAGGCCACCTAAAGAAGCTTTTGGTTTTTCAACCAGTTCGCTGGCCACATCGGCAAGAGTGAAGTAGCGCGAGTAGTAAGAGTCACTATGAACTACTGCAGAACGCCTGTCAGCGTATCAGCTCATTTGTTTTACGTTTTCCGTTGTACGTTGTTGAAACTGTGGAAATGCGGCTTACAACAGAAGCACGTGGATAGGGGATAAAACAGCTATCACACCATTACCTCTACTCGCACCTGGGGCTGCTCCTCAATTGGGACCTATCTGAACTAATCCATATTGTATGTGTATGTATAATATTCAGTACTGATTTCGATAATACCATAGAATATGTAGGAACTATTTTGTAAAAAGGTACACATATATAGAGTGTGATCATCAATATGCAAATGGTACGAAACAATTGCAGTGCTTGGATTGCTTTGAAAGACAACGAAGAACATTACCAACGGCTAGCAGGGACGTCGACAGATCTAGCCGATCGATGCGAATGCCTAGATCATAATTACCTATTGCCCCTAAGATGTGCTTGTGATTGTATCATGCAAGGGCAATAACGTCACCTGACATGCAGAGTGGCATCATTCAAATCATCGTTCGACGACAGCATGGCTTAAACGAGACGCTAATTGCTATTTTCCAATACGCTCTCAGGGCGCAATAAATATGTTTATTTTTGATAAGATCTCTGGTAGAGCGGCTAAAGTTGCTCCTAATAAAATTGTTTCAGGCCGGCACTTCAGCTCTATAACTTCACAGACTAATATTATCGAAGAAAACGGTTCAAACGAGTTTACCACTATCTCAGCTCATGCCTAAACTTTTCTTCATACCTATGATTAAATTGACGCAACTTAAATATAGCTAGCGATGCATTTTTAGCTAGCGTTCGACTAGATTTTCATTAAGGCGCGATATATATATTTATAGGTATATTCACTCTACAAACGCATAGACGTTGCCAGGGGCAATACGGTCACACATGACCGTTATGTCAGCTTGTTGCGTCTTCAAATTTATTTCGACGCGAAAATTATTATTACTAAACGCGTACGGTTTTTGTCAGCCAGTTGCCAACATCGTTGCTGATGTCTTCATCGTACACTTCGCGTCTATCGACGACAGTGCTAAGTTTTACTTGCGGATTTTAACTCGGATGCTCTTTTCGTCGCCCCGCGTCGAGCAGCCTACACTGGTCCCGTTGCGCTGCGTGGAAGAACACGATGTTCACACGCAGGCCCATAACTATGACCAGTAGCGCTGCGGATGCTGCCTACCCCGCCGGAGCTGACATCGCTGAGCACCTACTCGGCCAGCGTTTAAGAGTTACTGTAATTCGAAATAAACTTCTATAGACGATTCTAGCGTTTCGCTGTTAGACATAGACGAACATCGCCTGCGAAACGTAACGGCCCCTTTGAGCAGAGCATCATGTTCGTGTAGCGAGAAACTACCTCGACGCTTCGTTAGCAGCCGTAAAATAACGTCCCATACATGGCAAGTTTAGGAGGAAATAAAGCAGTCAGAACTAATAGTTAGTTTTGGCAAAAGGAATGGAAAGAGAGTGATTCGGGGCCGTTTTCGTTACTTCATAGATTTACACACTCAGTTCCAAGCATGCTTTCTGAATACGTCGTGCGTCCGTGGACCAGCCATAACAATATCCATAAACATTTTTGTATGAGCCGTAATGTATGTAACGTCCTTGATGCTGGTGTCTTTTTGCTTTTTGGCCGTTTACCTTTTTTCACTCCCAGCGCTGTCTCATAACAATGTAACTAACATAACAACAGACGGCCATGGCGGATTTAGTAGGGCGCGCAGTCCCATTTAACCGAAGGTTGGTCCGGCTGTCTTCCAGTCTTCCACTTCAACCTAATCTAATTCACCTGAGTAGGACCGCTCGTCAAAGCGTATTAGTTGAAACCTACTTGTTAAGGCACTACCGGCTGAGAGCATGCCCTAAAGCTTCCAATACTAGGTCTGCTGGCTACGGGTTAATATACATACGTGAAGCTTGACGTGATGCTTTGCTGCAAAAAAGTTGACGAATAGAGTAGAGCTAGATGTAGAAAGCTACTGCATATAAGCTCATAATGGATATTTGAAATGCCGCTCTGCCCTATTTTAGCCTATTTTAGGGTTAATATGTCAACTAAATGTGCGCGGAATGTCTCAGGGAAATCTCGAACCTTAGTACTATGATGGGTCCGCTACTTACAACCTTCATCTGAACCGGTAAACGCTTAAAATGTACTTTTGAACCGTAGATGGTGTGCTCTGAGTTTGTTTAGCTTACTTGTTTATTTCTGTGCTTTCAGATATGACGAAATATCTTCATATCCTGGTATCAAAACTAAATTTGGTGTTACGGACGCATAATGCGATAAAGGAACATTGAATCCAATCGGAGAATGAAAAAGGACCATGACAGTACCCCTCATTGCTAAGTATCTAGATTATTTGGTTTTTGAACTGTTTGGCTCATGAATGTGCAAACAGACATGTAGTTCATCTGAGAGTTCTTTGACGTAGTTCAGTGCGACGTAACTACAGGTCCCCATAATGGCGCAGCTGTAACGTGCTCGCCTACAAACATTAGGAACACGCTAAGGACATGCAAACATTGTTTCGGTTTCAGAGTCAGCGATCTGAAGCGACGCTTAAAAATAGTCCCGGTCTTAAAGCTCAAAATGTTTATTTCAGCCCTTATAATCCAGCATGATGAAAGAGTACCAGGACTGAGTTTATTCAGGGCTTAAGAAAAAAACACCCTTCGTCACAGACTGAATGGATGATCAGTACATTAGTTATAAACGCTCACTAGCTGCCCAGACTAAGCCGTCACTACAGTCACATAATAGTGTTGCATAAAGAACCAGTTCGGTACTTGTTCAGGTTGACATGGTTCCCAGTTATGCTACATGCTAAGTGGAAAGTACTTTAGAAACGCAAGTAAAACTAAGACAGATATTTAAAAAAATCTGTATGATTAGCAGGCTAATAGCAAACTTTATCCAGAAATACATCTAGTAACCTGCTCATTAACCAATAGGCCATCGGCGCTGAGTACCTACGTCTTAGTTTGGAATAGTGAGGATTCAGACGTATATTCACTACCACAATTCGTTATGACCAATATACCTGTTTTTGAATGAAGGTCCTTCGCCGTATGATCCTTTGCTAATGACATTGACAACAGTTCACTATATCAGCGTCTTACACTAACTTACCACAACAACGTAACTCTCGTTTTATGATGACGATAGCTTACTTAAGCGAGTGAAAAGGTTTCGATTTTTCAATCGTTTAGGATATTCGTGTTCCGTTTGAAAAACAGCTATAGCTTCAAAAGTATTAGACCGCTAGGGACTGTCGAAAGCGCGGTGACTGGGCCGTACCGATTGAACATAATGCTTAATTCGATCGCCGGAATCTACAGGCGAACTGCTATCCATAATATCTTATAGTTGAGTCCTAGTAAGTTAGTGTTACATTTGGACCCTGATTGTTACATTGCACGGAGTACTCTGTGCTTGCTGACTGTAAATAGCATGTCCGCAGTGAACTCACCAGTTAGTTATCTTTCGCCTTCATTTTGATGCTTCATTTATCTAATAACAATAACATTAACTACCTCACTTTTGCCTCCGCTGCGATATCGGAAAAAATCACAGTCGCTCTATATATAGTAACCGCTAATGTTCTATGGGCTCACTAATAAAATAATAGGGTTAACCGTCTTCTGAATTTTCAATGACTGATTGAAAGAAGACGCAACAGGATGAAAAGAGTGTGTCGGTTAAAAAAAGACCGAAGAAACGATATGCTACCATGAAACTGTGCTGTATATTCCATAGGCAGTGGCTCGCTCTTTCATGCAATAATATGCCTGAATCCAAGATAAACTGTTCACCGTCGAGCCGGGTAATGCGGAACGTCAGAAGCTCTGGATAAACTGGCCACCAGCGACCACTTCCAGATAACGAAAATGATCCAGGTGAAAACTTTTACTCCAATAACTATTTATAGCTTTTCCTATAACGCCTCGGATGGTAAAGCGTATTATCGAGGCGCATACGTCTAACCCGAGAGACGATGTCATACTCGTCATTTAGCCTTGAAGTTTACAACGTCTCGAGCGACGTTCAAGTACGTTAGTAAGCTTCACAAGAGTATTGTAACTTAGCACGCATATTATACACATCCGCAGTATACTATGTCTCCCAAGGTACTAAAGCTTAGGATTGCACGCTATCACCCCATAGATGGGATGATTGTACAGCAACGGCGAAAATGGATCATTCTAAAGTTCGTGACGTTTACCACCTGTGTACAAACTTTCGCTGTACGCAACGTTAAAAAAGTTATTTAACTCAGAAACGAAGAGGCGTCATTTCGAACAACTTAGAATATAGGGCATGCTACGCCTCCACAACTTTATAAACCTCGCATCTGGTATCATTACTAGTAGGTACTTGAATCGGCAACGCTTGCGCAAGGCTCATGTTAAATTGCCAGATATCCTGGAAGCCTTACGCATAAAAACTAAGTGATAATCATAATGGTAATTTAAATGGTAAAGATAAAATAAATTAAAAATCTATAGCCTATACGTATATCTCTCGAAACTTTTTTTAAAATTAACATAGGAGTGCGGTTAACATACCTCGATGATGGATGCCAAGTTGAACGCGGTAACAATAATGCGTGACCAGATAATTGTACCGTAACACAACCAGGCGTATATATTGTTTAATGTTTCTATCTATAGGAATAATCAGCATAAAAAGTTATTATTTCATAAAACCTCAGGGAGACTTCGCACTTTTTACTTTTAACTTCAAGTATCCTACTCGTAATTAGGATGTTTATACTAGCTAAACGACGCTTTGCTGCCCAAGCAGGAGGTCTTACTTCGTTTAAGGTTTACATCTGTTCCTAGTTCCATATTTTGATTATTCAATGCGGGTTACTGTAGCTGACAATGAGACCGAAACTGAATGTGAGCCGGGAGCGATTATGTTTGATTACTACGATAAAATCTATTTGCTTTTCTTTTCAATGCTCACGCAATATTCGGATCTCACTCTCGCTGGCATCGGTGACGCCCTGATCTTCAGCAAAACTCAGTATTTCAATAACCCGATAATACGTCATTCCTAGACCTTTTGCTTGAACAGACCTGCTTTCTGATGGTGCTGTCAACGCTTCTGCAGGAAAATTCTGCATTCCCCAATGAGAACTAGACTCTAGCAGGTAGCGTAGGGTGTTTTTTAATATCAATACCTTTTCGCTCCCCTATCCGTTCCTTTAACGACACATATATAGGCAATATAAGTTAGATCTCGCGCCAACCGTGGCTCACGTGCGCGGTGGTACTACAGACCAGCACAGCAGGCAGGATACGGTAGCTATATGAACCATCGGCTCCTATGATCACCGCTCATTATGGCTAGTAACGTTAGCTATAGCTGTTGTTTCTTATATTTGACTCAAAAAGGCTGTTTTTTTGAAACGAAAAGAAAATGGCTTAAATTCTTCGCTAATGGGTAATGATTCGATCGATTCGTGTGTGAAGTATTTGAATACGAGCTAGGTCTTCAGTTTACAGTCAAGTGTTTTATTTTCGCTGTGTTGCAGGTCGCACACCCTAATCTTAACTTTGTTCTTGTACATTCATCATTGACGTCTGCTTTGTTTATAGAGGCTGATCTGAGGGCTAACAAATTTCTATCGATAAGAGCGCTGTTGTATTGCTAATAGACGCAGCGTAGACATCTGAAATATGTATTGTAAAAATAAAATCAGAATTACGTATGCTTTTATCGCCTTTAGTTAGGAATCAGTGCACGAATATATTGATCAGGCAACGTCATTTAGCCTTAAATTCATAGAATAGGTCAACTCTATTTTTGTAATGATATGTTTGGCCTATATTTTTATTTTATCTACTAAAACTCATTCCTATAAGTGGGTAGTTGTACACAATCTCTACGGAAAGTTATCTAGATTTTTAGCAGTATTTCTGTTTCAAATAGTCGCATTTGGCTGCTTGTATAATTTGTCCTCGACGTTTTTTTCTCAACATTTGTATACATATATATAAATTACTAAAGACAAATATTTGCAAGAAGGCTATAATATAAAGCCTTACATTAGTCTTGAACTAGTTGCACCACGCGTGTAATAGAGCTCTCTAGTAATTTTCTAGGAATTTGTCGTATGCACTAACACTCTGTCATATTGTAGTACCGTAGCTTCAGCTAGCCAGGATGGTGAGGTAACGGACTCTCACAATATTCGGGAAAAATTACTCCCGAGGTCAAGCGGTACACATGTTCGAAAAATTAGAAGGATTTTATCGTGACATTCCATCTAAGCGAAAGGTAGGCGAGTTCAGCGTGCGCTTCTCCTGGCAGCGTCCTCTTCCGTTTGCTCCTATGATTCAACCCCTAGACGCACTTATTTCCGGAACCAACCGGCATGGTAGCGTCTGGTCTATCCTAGAGAAGACCTAATTTCGGTCAACACCATTCCAGTTCTTCATATTTCAAAGTAAAGTTCAATCTTTCATAAACGGATCTTTAGAAGAAAGGAATGTTCCTCTCGAAAGTAGCAATAAATAAGTGTATATATATACGCATGCACATTCGCCCGACGTAGATATCCTCTTTGACTAATGGTAGCGAAGGTTTATAAGGTTTGCTGGGAACGTTTGTTTCAGAACTCGAAAAGCTAACATTTGGATAAAGCAGCTCATCATGTATTCAGGGGGTAATTCAGCTGGTTGGAAGTTGACTGCTTACCAACTTGTCAGCCTGTCCACACATTTAGTGTGGCCACTTCGTAGCAGTGGGCCAAACGTTCGAAGGAGATTACTGCTACGAGGACCAGAGGCCCAGCATTACTCGACCCACTACTAACAAGTTATACGATTTTCGCGACGGCCTCGTGGTAGCAGACAAGGTTTTAACAGCAAAGCTTCTCGCTCTCTCTCCCTATGTATGGATATACTCCATTTTCGCTTTTTTTTTTGTTTCGGGCAGATCGGTTAATTAAGTTATCATGCCATAATTAAGATACCACAAGTTAATTCGCCATGTGTCATTTATGTTTATTTCGAGTGCATAACTAGATGCGGAAAATAAGTGCACGCTATTTATTGTCTGCTTGTAAGTGCGATGGTTTGAAATGTTGTTGTTTGCTCCATTATTTTTTCATAGAAACGGTCGACCCACATATATATACGCGTTTGTTTCAAGTAGCGTAAGCAGAGGATGAAGCGACATCGAGATATATATATATCGTGATAGAAAGCGTCGGAGCAATTTCAGCCTAGGAAGACAATGATACGATCGGAAGGTATTACACATTCGGATTTGTTCTTTTCTGTTTGTTTCATACATTGACTTTCTGCTTCTACACCAACGTTCACATCGTTGGGCGTGTAAATACCTTGCATACTTAATTTAGAAAACTTCTTATTTAGATAATTAGGATTCGAGAATTTAAAGATATTTTAATTCTATGCCTTCGGCGTCTTGCCTGTAGCATTTTCTATAGGTTGTTGCAGCGATAATACTGCAGACCGCCAACAATTAGCTGAGACACACTCTTTCTCTCTACACGTTATATATATCGTCTTTAAGGGTTATTTCTACTTTGTCGTCAAGGCCTTCATTTTCCTATTTCTATGACTTGAATTGGACGAACATTGATTTCGTCTACTGAAATCTCACGCAAGTTTCTCACTGCCGGGACCTATTTTAAGTTACAATCTCGCGAAAGGCTCGTTATGCATCCGCCTCATACCTCAAAGTTTAGTCGCCATGACTTTTATAAAGTCATCTATCAGCACTAATCCTCATACTCGATATAATATAGGATACGACACCCAAATTAAGACAAGCTTCGCCGTGCTGTTTGCCACTGTTTCTCATACTAGGACAACGTAGATTCCTTCTAGTGCAAGGCAACAAGCTTCTTATGGCATCCTTTTCGAAATCAGGATGAGCTATTATCCAGTTCCTTTACGCTCGGCGAACTTCCGTTACGATCGGAAACTTTCGTTTTGCCTGAAACTGACAGTCTACATTTTTCGTGTGGCTTCCCAAAAATTTAAGGAAGATTTCAATGAGTTAAACCGGAAGATCCTTAATAGATTTCAAATTTAAGAAGTTCAGCAATTGAAAAAGCGGTCGTTGATACACTTATATGTTTAATAGTGAACTTAACGATTGTTTTAAAAGGGACAAAGTCGATTGGGCCGTTTATATAAGCTCCAACAGTTTGTCTTTTTTAATTTTTTTTTTTCGTCTTATAGATTTCTTAACCATTTTGAGCCATGTTTTCGACCTTATATCATCGTAATGTTTTATTTTGCTGGGATTTTTATATGAGCGGCAATTACACAAGTTTATGTTTGTTAACATCGTTTCACGTAGGATTACTATCAAAGAGTTGTTTATTTTTCAAGGATTAGGGAAAAGATATTGGTGAGTAGTTAATTAAAGCGATGAATTGTGGTTATATTGAATGGAATGAAACTTCTACTTTTATTTAGATACGGTCTTAAGGACAGAGCGCGCAAAAAATCTTTTAGATGCTGAATCTTAGACATTCAATTGTCAGGAAGTTTTTCTGCGCTTTTTTACTAACAAGCGTTTTTGTTCCTGTGCCAATAAGTTCTTCATGCTATATATCTATTTTCATTATTTAAGACCCTCTGATCTCTGTCAGTCAATTCTTTCAGATTTGACTGACAGGTATCAGTCGATTTCTCTCGAAAAAATGTTCAGATTTGCCGCTAGATATTTTGTACAGGCAGGCCTTCACACTGCTTTCATTGGCAAACATACGGTTCCAAGTTCAATTTGCCAACGAAAACGAAAATAGATAATTTGTACTCGCAACGTGCAGCGACTGTGGAGCATGTTAGAGAATTTCATTCGAAGTTTAGAATGGCAACTTCGTCTACGTTTGCCATATCGTTTATCTTGAAAGGCTTCACTGATTTAATGCGACTCGTCCAAACAAATATAGCAACCAACTGTTTGGTTTGTCGGAAACAACCCTTAGCGAATCAGACCTTTGCGATCCTAGCAAAACTATAACAGCATGTCTTTTGGGGTCAAGCTTCTACCTCTCTCCTGAAGTCACTCATTCCGGTTTATAGTTTGTGTCGCTGCACAGATATCACTTCTTACCGTCAATAATAACTTGTTATTATGGTCACGAAATATTCGATATCGATCTCGATATTAAAAAGCTGTGTCAAGCTGCAATCCTTGTTGTTCAGAAAATTCATGACACACCCATGATTCAAGTTTTTGTCTAAACCTGAGGGAGCTGAGCTAACTAACAATGATCGTGCGGCTGCAGCTCATCTTTTCGCCCGGTTCGCAAGCTTTTTTATCGGTCATCTTCCATCAAAAGTGCCTTTAGATAGTCATCATCAAGCTCAGACGGTCGGCCGAAACAGGAACATCTTCTAGGTCCTGGATAGTGTTCTAAAGTTTTGTAGAGCAATCCTTTTAGCATTAGCACCTTTACCGCACACAGGACAAATATCCCGGGCTATTTTGGTAGCATTTTAGCTTGGACGAAATGCGCTTTGTCCCGCCGAGAGCATCCATCTTTTTAGAATTGAAACTACGTTCAAAACACGATACCGCTGCAACGCGCTGATCGAGCGAGGCAAGCGTTTTCTCACAGCAAATCAACCAGTTGGGAGGAAGGTGGAAAAACGTTTTTCAAACACGCATGAATTTTATTTTCAATTTAATCCCACGTTGAAAGTGATTTTCACAGTGTGAAGGTATTGATCTATCATTTAGATAATGCATGAAAAGAAAACGAAGATAGCTGCAGAAACTGCTTTCTTCGCAAGTGGATCATGAATGTTATTATGACGTTTGAAAGAGTATCGTTTATTACCGTTACTATTGTAATTGTTACATTTCGTTTTCCTATTGGTTTCTCGACGACGATCGATTTTACCAGAACACTTACAATATATATATATATACAGTTGTCGCTTAACAAGCTGACAACGACGTATGTGAACAGACTGTTAAAAACTCAGATACGTAAGATACAGGACATCTGTCCATTCCGGTTCTAGAATACATTGCATTCAGAGTTCTACTATAAATGTCCATTTTAATAGTTCTTATCATTGATAGGCAACATCTGTACTGGCAATATGGCGAGCGTTAGTATTCCAGCGATCACTCACGCGTACCATCTGACATAGGCGTATATATCGTGTAAACTAAAGTAAAACAAACCCGCTTACGTCTATTGGTTATGGGTGTCTGGGTAGCACGCCTAAGTTTCGGATATGGTTATTTACGGGATTGCCTGGCTCATCAACGAAAACAAATGGGCATATACTGAAACAGGAAATTTATCATTACCTGTTCGTACAGAGAAGCCGATATATCCTCAATAGCTTTTTGCTGCATTATAGTTGATCCACATCTTATTGAACTTGGTTTTGAGTATATCTTTTGTTGTTTCGTTTGTTGTCCGTCCAAACGTCTCGTCAGCCTGCAGTCACCGCACCCTTGACCACGCCAATCTGTTGTAAATAAACCGGTAACATTCTATCGATTGGCCCAACAGTTGTCGCCGGCTCAGTTACTACCTGTAGCTGCGCTTCGATTAATTCGCTTATTTCCATATTTTAAAAGAAAAATTATTCTTTCTACGGCGCTAAATCGACAGCTGATTAGTAAGATTTTCTCGAGGAGCGTTAGGAGTGGTTAGTATACATTCCGTCAACGCATTGCCCTAGTTTAATTAAATCTATCTTATAGCAGCTAATAGGGTGAGATAATACGATGCATACAGGCAGCTAGCTATGGGAGTATTTGTGGTTATTGGTCTGTTTACGTACTGCAGTGGTTCAATGAGTCCGGAATTATCTCAGTCACACAGACAATATCTTTACGTCAATTGTTCTAGACGTCTGAACCTTAGGTCGATTGTTCTAATCTATCGTCTGATGACGGTAATGAGCCAGGAGAAGCTAGACCTGGTTGGCAGTGCGGCAACAGCAGATACGACCCAACAAGGACCTTGTCGACCCTCGGTTTTACTAACTGTCTACTGTAGCCCTACGTATCAACTGTTTTCTGGGTATATACGACGAAGCATGACGATAGAAGTTATGCTCATCGGCTTTTTCAACCGTACCGCTGTTCCTCGTACCCCTTTGTGCCCCTGTTTGCCTCATCGTTCCTTCGTCGTGAGTCTGCTACGACACTTAATACAGACAGCCTCTTGTCTATTTTTCGGCGCAAGTTTCTTCGTAGCTGTCGATTACCTTAATGACTGCAAATTGTTGGTCTCTGCGTCAAATCCACTGTGCGGTTACCGAACGGCAGACACAGCCAAGAACGAAGCATCTCGAACATACCGGTTTGACATGCTGGTCGATCGACAGCTGGCTCTGCACTTTTACAGTTTACGACGTTTCCGACATCGATGAAGGTAGAGGACGCTCCGAACGAAATTAGTAATGTCGCCAATATCACCGTTGCCTTACCACTGCCACGAACCCGGCCGAAATCTCCGTTGGACATCGAGAAAGTTGCTCATTCGGCTGGTCATTTACTTAAGCTACAACAGTTTTCCGTTTTCGATAGAAGTTTGTTCTTCGCTGTTGACTAGCCGTAGCAGACAAGTTATACCAGAGTTACCGTTGTTGTTTCTGTTGCTGCATTATTGGCCGGCACCATTTGACCAAGTGGCGCTTTACGGTAACGTTACAAAATATCCTTCAAATACGAAAATGGCACGCATGTTGATTCGAGCGGGTATTCCTCACATGGGGAATTGCACACTGAGAACCTTTAAAATAATCACTGGTGCATTCAGATAAACGTATTCTGGTAAGCGAGCTTTTGTTCTAGCTTTAGACACATTCATTTTTTTACTTATCCGTAGCTAAAGTGAAACCTTGTGTCGTCTCTGTACGTGTTTATACACTCGCAGCATTCTGTTTAACTCTTGGACTGAAAAGCTCATTTAATTTAAGAGCTCATGTCTGTTTAGAGAAACTAAAATAGACTTTAACTACACAGAATGTAAAAAAAAATAGTTCATTCTACAGTAAAGCACAGATCTATATTTGATAAAAAACAAGCTTCTGCTTAGGAGAATAGTTACTTTCTAGTTTTAGCGGATGATGTTCGAACTGTGAGGCTATCTCTTTGCAACTGAAAACCTAGTTTTTTTTCCTAACTTTCGACTGACGTCGTTCTTTACCCTACGCCTACTTTTGCCTCATCGTATATACATCTAGTAGGTTTAGGGATCTTGTTTACTTATAAACAAATCGGTAAGAATGCTTGGATCGGCGGCGCAGAGGTCTTGAGACTTCCATCCGAACGTCAAGGTCTATTTCTGCCCCTTACGTCAAGGTATGCTTCTGCAGGACCTCCCGATTTTAAGTACACAAAATGTTAATTGTACGATCTCAAGTTCATCCCGGTTGGCCGTCTACTGTTCAGGTGTTGTTTTGTCAGTCGAAAATAATATTTAGTATAGCCCGCGCAGGGTGACATTAATGCAAGCTGGTTCGAAACAAGTAAACATTGAGCCGATTACTTCGAACATTTCTGTCATTGAGTGAGCCGTGTCTTTGCCTACTTCGAATGCCCCGTCAAACAAAACAAAGCCATTGTTAAGATCTAGGGAAGCATTAAGTAAGTAGCCTTATATTTACTAATCACAAATATCAATTAAAAGCAATAACAGACAATCAAATGATGAAAATAAATAATTAAATGATACAATTACACGAAGCGATAAAAGACCGTTTTCTGCTTTCACCTAAAATTTAGAGATATTATAGATTCAGAAAATCGATGATCGACGGGCGTCGTATTGTTATATAATCGTTTTGGGTACAATGCGGCGTGTGTGACAGGACTCGGAGTTTTTCAGCCAGCGAATGTTAGGCCATCTCATGAATATCTAGGTCGTTATAGTATAATACAGAAGCACGTATATACGCTACATTAGCAAATTGTATCTCTTCCATATTTTCTACTTCTGTTTGTCATGCTATCCGCTTGGTGATATTTCTTATTCGGCCATGGTTAGCAATCAAGCGCGACATCGTTCATTTTATCCTCTGCGACTGGGTATATATTGAGTATCTGTTTGGGCTTAAGCGAACTTGTGTTACTTGGAAATGAGTTCTATATAATACTGAGTGTTTCTTGCCGTACGCTTTTTCGGTTATAAGCTGGATCTATCTTCGTGGAATTGAAACAAGCTTGGCTGACATTACCTAACAAGATTTAATTAACAAATATAATTGAACCTCATTAAAATGAGAATAACAGTTTAGATGAATGCTGCTTAATTAATATTGATAACTGCTTGGCATTGCTTAATCTAGAGGAAGTGTTATGATATCATTGGTTTCGCCCATGAGCGTTTGAATGGTCAGTGACCTTATCCCAACTATGTGTGATCACGTTTTTCTTGTAACCGCTTGTGTTTAACAAATAGTCTTCATTGTCGCTAGTCATTGAGACTTCATGATGCCCTGAATGTTTAAATTTTTTTTCCTTGAGCTTTTCGATAAGATTGAGCGTTCTGCAATTTGTTGTACGCAGTTGAAGCAACAAAATGTAAAATCAAAGCTCTGCAGACATTTTACATATGTCGCAGAATTCCTACAAGCGACCGGATACTGGGTAGAGCTCAAGTATAAACACAACATTGAACAGGAGACCACCGAAGAATATTTCTATCCTGGAAGGCCTATGACAGGGACTAGGAACGAGAAGAAAGATGGCTGATCTAAATAAGCGCTATCCCAACTATCGGATTTCAAAAATGTTTTAAGAGCTGAAAAAATGGCGGGACAAATGTATTGCTTTCGGTGGGAATCTCTTCGAGGGAAGCACTTTGAATTGTATCAATTAGGTAAATTCTTATAAATCTGGAACAAAGGAATATACACACTCTATTTCAGAGATATGTATATATATTTTAGAAGAACTAAATGCCTGGTGGAATCTAATCGCCAAGCTGCTGTAGGGTTTTGTGTACGTGAATAGATAACCAGCATTTAGCATTACTTTTCCCAACTACGTCTGGTCTCGCTACGGTCTGCCTGCGTCTACAGAACCATCTTTACATCTGTCCTCTGTGCAAAGGATGCGGTTTCTACAATACCTATAGAATCCTGGATTTCTAGACCTATTGAAAATCCTTTTAGGATGGAGTGGCATCCACCCGTCCTTAATACGGTCGACCATCGGACAACGACGGCCAGCGAGTCTCCTTGAGGCGCGTATTGATGTATTCATCCTGGATTTCACTTTAAGCAGACCCACTATTCCTGCATCATTTTCCACATTTGTGTGGATCAAAGGTCGACACCACGCGTCGCTTTGTTTGCATTCGGTTTGGACTATAGCGGCACCTGGTTGCGGCGTCCGACACCGATGGGCGTCAATTTTTATTTTGCCCTTGTGCTCTAGTGACAGTTCGCGGTTTCTGGAAATTCGTCGTATATGCTACGCTCTTCAGACCGAGTTGGTTCTGGCTGAGTCCCCTCCTTTGCCTTCTATTTCGATACCAGCGACTACGCATAGACTTCGGCTTTGAATATCGCTTCTCCACTAACGGCCTTGATGCTTGAAAAAGCGCGCATGAACCGGTACCACTTCTTTTCTGGAACGTGTAACTCGCTGCTGGCTCACAGCATTCCCGTAAAATGGTACTTTGTTGGTCGCATCAGACAATTGACGCGCTGTAGTTTGGTTATGCCGGACATACCATCAGGTTTTAAAGTATATAGATCTCGTTGCTCTACGAGGTCATAAAAAGAGGCGTCGCTCATTAAGTTCAAGAAGAGAATTTTTGCCAATAGCGATATCGAAAAGCTATACACGTTCATTGGGGCGTCGTTAGAATCGCTCTATGATTATTCTGCGATCGTTCTACAAACCAAGCATCCATTATTGATCAGAGCTTGCCCCATTTGGCACGTGTTCAAAAGTCGAACGACTTTCCCTAGCAGATATCTAACTGTGACGATAAAACCCTATAAGTTCGTATCACTGATCTGAAAAAGCTCTCACAGAATAAAACACTAATGTGTTTAGTGACTGAGAGCTAGAATTCTCTATAGGGGTGTCAAAGTGCTGCACATTATAATCATAATGATGATCAAAATTCGTAGCAGAAATTAGCGTTTGGTTAGAGGGTATTCTTCGACCTTAGTGGCATGTGCTAGTTGTATCTTTACCTAATGAGTCCTTATGCGAATTAACAAAAGGCCGAGTTGTTCAGCTAAGGTTGGTGTGACGTATCCTTATATGATTTGTAATCGGTCCATCTGCAATAACGTTCTTCCATATATATACTTCTTAGGCACTCAATGATGCAAATATTTTGAAGCTTTGACAGCCGTTAGCAAATCTTTAGCAACGCTAACAAGTAATTTACATTACTACTACTTAGAAGAACTGTTGTGTTTCCGTCAACCCGGTCCCTAAAGATTACGGTATAAGGTCGAGCACTTTTTACATACATGACCTAATAAACATTTTTGTGACCCTAACAAAAGTTTTCATATATCAACAAGCTGAGATTGTTCGTCTTGTATGGGTGCTAGGATTCTGCAAACCCTATAACGACAGGTCCAAGTAGCATTTGTTTGCTAGCTTTTCTGTACAGGCAATTTCTACTTGAAGCATCGAACAACGCCAGAAGACAATGGACGCCAAGCCGCTTAACCTGAAATCAGAAACATTGTTGGCCGAAAATGACATTGTAAATAAGCCCTAGTATAGTACGCATAGCTATTATAACCGCAATGCGTCTCCATGAGAAGTTAGACGGATATAGTATTTGGCGATGTTGAGGCATAAAAATTGTTTGTCTGATTCTGCCCTGATTCGAAGATTGAGATACGGTTCAACTTACAGCTTTTTGCAAACCGATCAAGGCGTTACAACAACTTCGCTTTTCTACAGTCTTACCATAACATCTAACAATAATGCAGACATTTTAAAATAGAGCTACGCGTTCAAAAGTATTTCTTTTTCGCGGACCCACATTTCAGAGATATGCTAAAAGGGCACTCTTTTCTCACAGTAAGATCGGTCAGAGATCCATTAGCCATTGTTAGGCTATCGATCTATGAGCATTGTGTGACAAAAGTTCGGCATTCAAACCAGAAAGTATTAATCTGAATTGAAGGTCTGTTGGACACGGGCATATCTATTACGAACTAGCCGTCAGAATCCAACGAAGTAAACTGTCAATTTCATGTTTCGGTAACTTTAATAAAGCTGCTATTTACATGTTTCCGCAACAGTGATAAGCGATAACAGCGCAAAGACTCTATAGTCGCCTTTGTCTATGGTGTCGCATGATCGATCATATACGCCCCATATACCTGTCAAGGTATGAAGAAGCTCCGAAGTTATCGTAATATTCGAATATACGTTTGTATACCTTTCATATGCCTTTCGGATGATGTCATATAAGTCCACCACGCGGCTACAGAATAGGCGCAGATATATCAAAGGCGGCATAACTCATAAAAATTCAATATGTAGAACGTAAGAACTCTGTAGTGTGGATATATAGAAGGAAGCGATCTCGACCATTGTATTATAGGCCGTTGCTATAGCTCTGTAGTATATATATTTACAGTAAAATGTTTACTTTGTTTATACCTAACATTGCCAACAGCAATGGAAGGGAATAGCTCAACAATCTAAACGATACGCAGTAAGTGTGCGTGTCTCCCTAGCCACTGTGTGATATATCCTTTTGCTCAAGCTTGATGTCGTTGTTCCATGCTTGAAGTCCTACAGATGATACCAGTGCACTTGTTTGGATTATCACCAAACGGATATGATAATAACATGCTGCTATTAGATTGCGTTGTAACTTAGGAATTATTTTTAAATAATGTGTACCTTAAAATGCGTTCACCCAAAGTTTGTGCGATTTTTAAAAGTTGTGCCGACCAGACCAAAATCGACCAGTTTCTACTAAACAGTTGGTTATTTTACTTACTGCTTCCTTCGAGCTTTGTGATGTCACACAACATTGTGCCTATCATGCTATCAATGTTATGAAAACACTAATGAAAATGCTTGTTTATGTCTTCTTCCAGGCCGCCCAGAAAGAACAAGGAGATCGTACCTTTGACGTTCAATTTCTCTAAGCCATATTAGCCTCGTAATTCACGCTTTGCATTGCTTTGCAACGCGTGCCGATACTGAAGAGTCTGCTTACTTTCACGGCTAGTGAAAGCCGTTGCCAGGGGCACTAATAGCATGGTGCTGAGTGACGAAGCAGGCTATTTCAGAACAGCTTCAGGATATTGGTTTCGAATGTCGGTGTCCGAAGTGAGGGCCGGCCAAAGCATAAATACCAGTTTATTTTACGCAGTTCCAGCCCAGGGGCAACGGATGCGTATGCCTCATGTTGGCACATCGTACTTTTCGTTCTTCTTCGCCGTCATGTATCGCTTCGTGGTCCCTAAATCAATTGTCCAATGTCCCCTCTCAACTGGTGCGAGTACTATCCCACCATCGCTGTTGGCATCGTCGAAAATAAAGAAAAGAACAGAATGTCTAAAGATTGTCACTCTCGTGCCACGCTCAAGCGCCGCAATTGATCCCGTGACAAAAAACTGAGTAACCGTGACCGCTGTGAGATCATTAGCGGGCTGCCTCTGCTGCTGCTATACCTCTACGGCCCGATGTCAGATAACCGACGAACTCAACAAGTCGATATTCCAGTCGTCCCTTTTTTACTCGGCGGTTGTTGTGGTCGTCATTGCTATTTCTGCTTATGTTGACACCGAGCTGGACCTAAAGGAAACGATAGATCGCGGACGATATGATTCCTATTTGACCGATTTTCCCTCTATTGCTGACGAACAAAAGCGAACGGCGGACGCAAGTAGCAACTACTGTTTTGCGTTGATATCCTGTGCCAGCCGAAATGAGGGTTAAATAGTAAAAAAAAAAAGAGTAACTTGGCACAACAAGTTGATTTGACGACGAAAGCCGGATGCAGTGGGTCGTCGCTTCTGTTTCAGCCGCCGCTCCCACCGCCATCATTACCACCGGGAGCGCAACGAAGAGCCAGATCCCACCCAGACGTCAGAGAGAATTCAGCGCAAATAAGATCGATACAATAAAACATCGCAAGCGGAGAGCTTCGTCTGGCCATGTTCAAAGTGAAACAAATATAGGTAAGATTCAAAATCCACCCATTTAAACACAATATATCTCGGACGAGCCCCAACGTGTTAGAGAACTCAGATTTCGGATTCAGCATGCCGTCGTCAGCGCGTCGCGAGCGGCCGTGTAGCTCCATAAAGCAGTGGCCTATTTTTCAAAACAAATGATTCAATGGCTAGCAGGCATTGACGTTAGGTAGTTTACAGTTGGAAATACATGCACGTATCGACCTTCCAAGTTCATTCCAGAATATCTTGAGGTGCTTCTATTATATGTAGTAACAAGTTCAAACACATGGCAAAGAGAACCGGTTTGCGGGGCAGCGTAATCTCCATGGGTGCTTATCATCTCTGAGTCCATTGTATCATCTGTCCAAGTTCAACTGGAATCACGTACATTTGAATGTTTGTGTTCGGAAATGGCCACTACGACGACAAATGGCTACCATATCATTTTTTAGGTTTGTTAGGGAAATTCCGAACAGGTCTAGCCAGATCCATTTCGATATAATTTCTAATGGGGGCTAGCCAGTCGGATGAGCAATACTAGTACATAAACTGAAGGGATTGGTGCTTTTTTTGAAATAGTATACCACAACTAAGGCTCAGCGAAGTCGTGTACAAAGACAGCGATTCGTTTTGCCAGTTTGAAACCGTCTCTCATTTTCAGTCGCTCCTTAATAAAACGTCTATAGGTAAAAGCTGGCCGTGACGTTCGATTCGGGACGGAAGACGTTAACGCGATCGTCTACTTTAGCATTATCCAGACAAATTATCATCATCATCGAACCTAGCGATATAATATGAATAATTAGATTTTATGCTCGTTTCTTTTGTTATTATCTCGTTTCTTGTTGGCATAGAGTAAACTTCCAGAAAAGCAGCCATTTCAACTAACCGTCTAGAGTCACCCAGTAAGCATTTCCAATGACAGTTATTAACAAAATAGTTATGCAGACGACATTTGACAGCAAATGCATCGATGCACAAAGGATATTTCCTTTATGTTTATGTCCTGCTAGCGCTGACGGAGGGCACCATTCGCTAGGCTTTTTTTTTTTAATAGTTAAGGCTGATGAATAATCAGGACAGGCAACATCGCTTCCAAGGCGGCTCGATTGTAAAACTATTCACAAGCGATATTGATAAGGCTTTTATTATGTTTATTTTTCCGAAATGTGTATCGTCCTATTAGCGCTGTGCAAATCCCCAATGTTATTTGTTCTATGAATGTACTCTGTTACCATTATAGCTATTTTCAGTCTAATAGAACCATAGAATAACTATTATTGGTCGAATAAGGCACCGCTGAAATGCTCGAGAGTCACCTCTCGACATACAAACAACATGCCTAATACTAATTGTGCTGTCTTATATATTGAATAGAACGGTACAATTCGGTTTATGTGGGCGGAAAACGATACATACGCAGACAAAAAACGCTCCCGAATGAACGCAAATAGGAACGTTGACATGCCAATTGACGATTGTCAACTTCCTAAATTATCTTATGACAGAATGAAAACGGATTGTTATCGTCAACCGTACCCATGTCCTTGCGACAAAGCACTCGGAATCACCTATCCCTTATATATATGTATATATAGTTCTCCTTTACATTAAACATACTCGTTTGTTGCTCTGCTGTTTTATAGTAATTAAGAGCCACGATTGGATCTATGCAATCGTTGTACTCTTTTGAGCTGAGAAGCATCGTAATCAACAGATATGATCCTGATTATTAATTAAGTTCTATAACCTGTTGTAGACGTGCCGATGGACCTGTGTGACTGAGGACAGCATTGTTATTGAAAAAATGAAAATGCGAATATACTTATACACACGTTTAGTAAACGTGGCCATGTAGAAATCTGTGTGTGTCTCGAACGTTTTTCGGTCGCAACAGAAGTCATCTTTGTCTACCACCCTAACAGACAAAGCGACACCGTGTTGTCAGAAACACCTTTTAACAATGAGCAAAAAACCTCTCACGGCTCCTCCAGGCTGTTCATTAATATCTTTATCCAAATACATATTAGATCAATATAATTAAATTACTGTGCCGTTTCAAAGGATAGTCTTCCCTCCCTTGATTATAAATACTTGTATATTTAAATGCTGGTCTTTTGTCCGTCGATTCATCGACATCATCGTCGATGATATCGCGGAAGATAATCGAGGCTGGGCTGCGAGAGTTAACAACGGCGAGATGGCGAATCCATTGACTATTGTACCATCTGACCATATCCATCTGATTCATCTAGCGATCGTCGAAAAAAGGAAGGTAAAAGGGTCCGCAGCGCTGCAACATACCTTATATCGCGTACGCATTTTCGTAGGATCATCTACTTGAGATCTAACTATGGAACTAGCCTTTCGGCGATCAGATTAGTATTTGTTTATTTGCACGAGAAACTTAGATGAAGAACACTCGGAAGAGCTTTGAAATAGAGAATTCAACTGACAATAACAGCCGTTTGCTATGGGCGCAGGCCACTTTAAGTTCCCTTAACGCTTCTCCATCACTTTTTGTATCCTTTTGCATTAGTGTTTCGCGCTTCCATCACCACCGTATCTCTCCTCCGCTTACTCTATATTGACAATAAAACTGTTGATAGCGTACACTTCCAATAATCGGTAGCCTAATCTACTTTGTCGAGCAACGGCTCCCTCCTAATTGGTAGGAAGTAGGTTTTGTTAGAACGGGGTTACTTGTACACTGATCGACCTAAATGACACACACCATCACCCACCGATGCACTTGTCACGCAATCATTACGCACTAGCTTCCTAAGGTACAGGGAACGATGCAAACGAGGGGACAGAATTAAGATACTGAGATTAATTCAGAATGAACCTAGACATTCAGGCCGACGTTGGTCTCTTCCTTCCTGTTTACTATTGTCGCTGACGCCACCTAGCAGCGGATCCTGCGAAATTTTCTCCCCCAACAGCACGCAGGCGAGAATACTTTAGTTATCTAGTAACTTGGCTCTGATCAGCTTTGTCTCCCGTTGGCTTCGTTGCACCGCAGCATAAATATGCGACAAGGAAACGACATACGCAGCGAACGACAAAAACTATGAGTTTCCTCAACTAAGCTCTTTTTTCTGTTTGTTTTTCTGCTATTTTTTCGCCTCCCAGCCAGCAGCTGCCTGTGCTAATAATGCATTGTTTATTCAGACTTTTCTTGGCTTCTCGGCCACAAAGACGCACTAGTCGACTAGCGACAAGCAAACTGTGAACTTAGAATGCACGAACACAATGCCACGTCGTAGTTTTACAACACGCAAACGTTACTGGAGCTTAACTGGTCTTTCTCGATAAGTTCTTTAATTACACACAGCTTCTTTCTTTTGTCCTCTTCTGTTTTCCTTTTTCCGACAACTTGTTCCTGCGTTTTGTTATAATCCGTAGTAGTACACACTTGTTATTTTTAATCCAGAATCGACGTGTACTGATGTGCTGTTGCCAGAGTTGTTTCCAGCTTATAATAGCATTAGGAGTGAGTCCTAGCAATAACTGCTACCTCAATTAACGCTTTGCTCGACGCAAACATATATCTACTACTCGTTTACCATTGTTACATGATGTTTCGTTAATGATCATTGCCGCAATCGGCTCTAACGTAGATACAGACGATCAAAAACGTTTTAGCTATTTATTAGCACTTAATGAATTGTTCGGCTTTCCTTTCGCCGCACGCAGTCAGGGGCTATTCTGTCGTTTCAGCAGTCAGCGGCATTCCGATGCCCCGCTACTTAAGTGATTTCCACAAGAACTAGCAACCCTATTTTGCAATGGTCATGTAACTCCTTGCGGTAACGTAACTGTAATAGGTAGCGTTTACTGGAGGGTAAAGGCAGACGATGGCGGCAACTGGGTACGCGCAAAAAACACTAAACTTCGGATTTGGCAAGATGTTGACACACTGTTTGCTAGACTATATCAGTTGTTGCACGTGGCGCTGTTCGCTGTGTTTTCACGATGGTAACAGCCGCGAGTACTATATGCGAATCAAGTAACAATCGGGCCTGTTACTGTTTTACAGTAGCTGCTGCGGCTGGAGCTATGTAATGGATAGCGATGACAATGACGACCATTAACCCAAACAACGAAACTCGCCCACAGAATCGCCGTAATCGTCGTCTCTCTGCGTCAATGCGGAATGCTGCAGCCGTCGAATCACCGCGCATCCATCTATCCTCGTATTTATTTGGCTATTTTTCCGTCTGGATTAACATTGCTGGTTGTCGCACCAAAGTCATGACCGTCGAATGGCGGATAGCCTAGCGATCCGCGCTCTATACTGTTGACCTGGGAACTAGAACAGGCGATAGTTGTTGGTGCCTAAATTAGAGGGATATAGAGTAGCTTGATCAATCAGGGGAGCAGCAGCTCTATCACTCTGGCTACGTGATGACAAAGTCATCAAACAAAAACTCTCGGCAGAGGTCTATACTGGCTCCGACAGAGACAGTCGCAACGGCTGCCACCGTCATACCAATGATGTTAGTCACCTGACGCGGATGCTAGTATTCCGCATGACTGCATATTACTACGAGTTGTATCTAGAGACAGCAGGCCCTTATACGGTGGCGGTAGACGCAGGAGGCTCCTGCGCGCTCTTCGGACACGTTCTGAGGAAACCACATTGACGTTTGGGCCCTCCTCTCTGGCCTGGCCTCGTGAGGCCTCTCCCTTAGGCCGGCTCACCGACAACGGTGGAGCCGACCTCCACCGCTAGGCGGCATTCCAGTCGATAGCGAAGCCGGCAAACGAAGAACTCTATGGGCGGAAACCTCGTTGGACTGTCCGACCCTCTCAACCCCCCGCCTTCATCTAGATAATAACACTACCACTGCTGCTAATGCTGAAAGCTGCCCCACTCGGTACCCTAACTTGACAGTGGAAGGAACGTAGATATGTCCTGGTTTGTACTGCGTGGGTGGTGAGCAGTTAGTTCAGCTCCCGGCTTTTTCCGGAAGCACCATAGAATGTATATATATATATATGTTTGATTCTACCTAATAGAAGGAATAATAGGGGTCTCTATTATTACGGAACTTTTAAGACGAACATGTTTAGATTTAAAAGGAGCGAAAATATTGGAAAGAAGATAAAATTCAAAAAGTACAAGCAAATAATATATATATATATATAGTATAGAGCTTTTCTGTTAACAGGGTAATGTAAAATCGTTTAACATGGCTGCTTAGCCCTTAATTTTTTGCCTTTTGCAAATATTCATCATAATCTATGTGGCATTTCCTTACACTAGTTTTTTCTAAAGTGATCATGATTACGTGTTAAGCTTAAAGACGACAATGTAATATCTGCCGCGTTATTACTCCAAAACCGAAATTGATACTCAACCGAAATTTGAAATCTTTTTAAGATTACCATCATGCTGTTGGTAAAACTCGTTTAGTTACAGGACAATCACTCTCAGAAGCTATTCACTTGATTGTAAAGTTAACTCCAAAAAGGCTTATCTCGAGAAATTTCGCACACTAAAAACACACGCGTAATGGTAAGACGAGCCCGTAGTGCTGGCATAAAAATACGTCAGGAGATCTTATCGATATCGAATGTAAAGCTAGTAAACCTTACAGAGAGATTATATTTCTTCACTTGTCATCAATTATCAGTATACCTGAAACTGATAATATAGCTTTTTCTGCGTTTACTTACTTTTGCCATTAAATCTAGACAGGTATTTATATTGGAGTATTCGTTGATTAAGGCGCCGTCAACGGCCAGTAAAGGAAACCTCCTTTCTTTCCTAACGGAAAGGAAATTCTAACGTGTTATAGTGTCTCACTTACGTGACAGCCTACAATACAATCAACCTAAAATCTCGTCAAAGCAGACTAGGGCCATTGCACATCTATGTTAGCACAAATTGTCAAATCTACTTACTCAAAGTAATTTCAATTTTTTCGAAATTCATTAGGTCAGAACAAGTTTGCGTCTTTTTGTATCCATCATCGCCATAAAGTGCTGAGACACTTTCCATTGAACAGTTCGTCTCATAGGCTTGTAAACAGATACATACCGTCAGAAGGGTTGAACAGTCACATGTCATAGACTTACAGCTTCCAGGGTTTGTCCGAATAAACTTCAACGTACGACATACGATCTTATAGTTATTTAATGCAATGCTTAAAAAAGTAGCCATCATGGACTATAAGACTTGCGTGATTACTGTGGAGCCCTTTTTCCCCTCTCTCTAGCTCGTTTGCCCTCGTCTTCGCGTTGCTATGGTCGGTTGGTCAATAATATGTGCATTTTTGCTAAAATCTGACATTAATGCGTCAATAATCGCTTTGGCAACACATTTCGCTCCTGCAACCTTCCGCGATTAGTAATCCGGTAATGTCTTACAATTCATTCAGCCAATGTCATACAAATTATACTGTAAATATATGGCACACGTCATATATATTTATATGCTCGTTGTTACTCGAATGGATTTGCATGCAACCGTAGGGCAATGTACCAATTTGACCACCCACTAAAAGGACCCACAACCAAAGAATGGACTTACAAGCGACCCAACTTTTTGCCGCGATAGGCCAATTAAACAGTCTAAAAGAATCACCATAAACCTATCAGGTGTCGGTACCCATTATCTAACGAACCTTACATTTGCTATACTGCCCTAATCTTGGTCGACTAAGTCAAAATATTTTCATCGAAACGTTAGTAGGACACGTATGTGCCTGTAAATATATTGGAAAATGTCATCTAGGAAACGAACGCGTACCTTGAGCAGTAATACTAAAAGTTACTGCTGTTTACAACCTTGAACACACTCGGAAACTACGACATTCAATAAGGGGAAACAACGGAATACTGCTGTTTTAGTTTTAGGTGAAACTTTGTCTTAATTCAGTCATTGAACAGCATTTGTTACTCAAGTCGGAACGCAAAATATAATTTTCAGCAGTAAATGTATTTCATCTCCGATGCATTTGTAATACACATCGGCCGGCCAGCTAATTGCCGCGTTGTAGTTAGAGCATAGCCCATAAATGACAGCCGGCACTCTCATTAATCGTTGCATTAAAGGGCTGTCTCCCAGGATAAAACAAATTGTGAATCCACGACCGATCTCAAATGTTTGGTTCAAGACTTCAGGTAGACAAAAACTTTAAGCCCTCAGCTCTACGCGGACAGCCCGGTGAAACAATGAAAGGTTATTAAATAGAAGATTTCGTTTGCCCCTTTATGGAAAGTTTGCGATTAGCTATGAAGCAGGAGCTTTCAGTTTCCATGGCAACCAGTTGACTTTATAAGCAGACGAAATGCAACTCTTGCCAACAGAACAAAGCGTATGACAGGTGTAGTAATATTTGCACAGCCTGCAGCACTATCGCGTCTGAGAATCGTACATGGGGAGACAACCAACCACCAGGCGATCCCAAATAGGTTTTTCTATCTGGTGAGAGCGAAAGGAAAAATCTTTAGAGTCTTCAGTCTGACCAAACGGTCCCTGGAAAGTGGTGGGTCGACATCACGTGTCATCGCTGTACGGGACGCTGATACTTCCTGGTGAAATTCTTACGTATGTGATCACCAGATAACGGACCTTGCAAGGTGGCCTTAGCGGCTATCCAATGCCTTGTTAGCAAAGCTGTCTAGATTCTAGATCGACGTTTACCTAAAAGGCGACCATCTGTTTTCGTGCCAAAGCAGAACTGTATCCCGTATCAGGGTATATCAGCAGCGGCCTTTGATTCGGGCCGTTAGGTGAAGCGGAAAACTGTAGATGCTTAACATATTGACCCTAATGGGGGCAGTCGAGTTTAAAGCTGCCGGTAGTCAGATAAAAACATTTGCCATGTTTACTAATCTGATCTGAAACGTCATTCTAGGTAAATCCTTTCCGCGGCATAATTTCTACAGGTAGGCGAAGCAATATGCATCTCACCGACCTGTTGCCCTGAAACGTCAAGCGCTTCCGTTGATCGAGAACCATTAAGTGTCAATCGCGGTCAGCTAACCTAAGGCAACGGTCCAGGCGAGCGAGATGCGTCACGTGTAATCTATAAATATACTCATAACACTGTACAAAATGGTGATTCAGAGTCCAAAAGTTGATTACCAGGTTTTTGATAGCCAGTCTCTAGAACAGCTTACGTTCAAGCGGCGTCAGACTAGGTATGTATGACGTTATGTAAGCCTGAGTTTAGAGGAAGGTCTATATGAGCCTGACCGAGGCCTTCCTGTAAGGTTGTTAACGAACCAATTTGGACGTCTGTTCGAGAATTCGAAACAGTTATCCAAAACGCATCTCGTTACACGTACGATTCGACCGTACGGTGTATCAGTTCCCCTGGCGGGTTACGCCAGCGTAAAAGTTATGCATTGTAAACACGGTCTAACAGATGGTGCGTGGCCACAAATCGAATCGTCTTTTGGATTTTGCGGTTCAGCTGTCGCCTCCATAAAAAAGATGATTCGTCTCTCCCTACATTATTGGGGATTAAATACGGTAATCGAGATAAGTAAGTGATACCTTGACACCGCCACGGAACGCTGACGTCTTGGACATTTTTAGGGGTAGTTTGAATATTCTCTTTTCAGAATCTGACGAGTGGTTACTGGCAAATTCCCATGGCTCCCTATCATCCCTAACTGCAAGGGACCCGCCTAATTTTTTCGCAGTAGGCAGAGAACACAACATTCGGCTTGTTATTAACGTTACCCAAAGTAAACAAAGACCATCTACTGCTTAGCATCCCGTTAATTCCAGAAACGCTGCACTAAAAAAAAAAACAAATAAATCTCCACAATTAAAGAGTTTACCAAAGGCCGCAATTGAGGTATATCCCTGGTCTGCTTCGGACGCATTAGGGTCTGTCCACGCAGCCCTTCGCCAAATAAGTTTTGATTTTATGAGGCTCCTTCGCGGGATGTTCTCTTGTTCTTCATGGTACATATAAACCATCGTACTTGCTTCTCTCGCCTTTGACGTACTTACCGCTTGACTGCCTGGGACGTGTAAGGGGCGTTCTCTGCCCCCTGAGGATCTACATTCGGAATAGGCACTTCGACCTTTAGCCTCCTCTAGAATCAACTATAAGTCATTGCCTACGTACAAACGAATGACCTCGCGAAGCGGACGATCGACAAAGTCATATAGTGATTGTCTACGGGTTTGCTTGTCTTGCCGCGATGCCTCCCGCCGCTGTTTGCACAGTGAAGACTATAGTGAATATAACACTAGCTGCACTTCCCTACAAATTGCTGTGTGAATTCCGTGTTGTTTGATGAGTCCCATAGGTTTCTATATCCCCAAGCAGTCGTTCCCGCTAGCGACGACGGACCCTTGGAAAAATATTCACTCGACGTTGCCGATATGCCCATAGCGTTTTGATGGGCATGTAAGAGCTTTAAACCGCTATGGACTACCTAAAATGCTTACTTTCGTAGAGGTACCTCTTATCTTCCGTTCCTTTTTGTAATGCTGCATTGTAGCTGATTTTCAGCTTATAGAGAAATACAAGTCCAAGCATTAAGTAGGAGTCAGGAAGGTTTATTGGCATTGTCACCGCATATCATTAGCCATACGTACCCTAGGATGAAGCTAGGTTGTCCAGTTTTGCACACATTCCCCCTGGAATCATAAATGTAGCAAGGAGTAAGAATTATTATTCTTACTCCTTGCTACATTTATCCTATTATAAGAAGAGATTATCTCTAATTAAATACCAACAACCATTTCTTACGAACTGACACATTCCGCACAAATACGTTCGACACAATAATATATTAATAACAAAATATTTAGTAACTATACGAGTAATTGGGGCTTTTAATTAACGGAATAAGCATGTTCACATGTTTTTTGCCGAAAGGAAATGTTAAATGTATTATAGGATGTCAAATTGGAAACAGAAGTTATTTTACCAAATTTCACCGTCTGCAAACTAACCTAACTCGTTTGTGTGGGGTACAGTCTCTTCATTTGCTGCTATAGTATCAAATGTATCGTACGTACTAGTTACGTTTCTTCGAAACAAGCTACGAGGCTGGCAGTTCTATCTCGTCAAGTGGTCTTCAGGCGAAAACCAAACAGGTATATTTAATTTAACCACAGGACACAACTGTGACCATGAGGGCTTTGTCACATTCAAAGAAAGGACACGGATGAAGCTTAGCGCTCAATATTGCCAGCGTTCATCTTGTTGTTGCTGTTGTAGTAGCACGATGAGTCGGAAGGACGGAACTGATTATTATTATTATTCGCGTACACAGATCTCTAATCGAACAGTAATAGATTGTAACTGGCACTTGTCTTTATGGGACCCTCGAGGATTTTATTGTCGACAGTCGCAATTGTATGTCGTACGCGAAACAATTGTGGGTTCAGAAAGCCCGAACTATACACGTGGTAGAATACAGGCATACCAAGGACCTCGATTCCAAATCGCAGGCTATATAATGTAATATTTGATAAAAAGGAGAAGACCTTATACGGTCGCCAACAGCCGTATTTGGGCAGCTCGTATCTAGTTATACGATCCAGACTACCGGCTAAACTCTAGATTCAGATAGAACGGCCCACATCTAGTTTCTTAGGAGTTTGTCGCCGCAAGTGGAATTATATGCTACTACTAGATACGATACACAATATTTTACTAATACGTTATATAGATGAGCATAAATTGCGACTTTGGTGTACATGAGAAGATGCACCTAGTTGTGGTGTTAGCATAATTTTTTTAATGAATAATTCTGCATTTAGAATTGACAACAAATCTAGACTAGACTAGACTAGAGTAGATCGTGAGTGACGATTTCTAATGATTTCCAGTGTAATCGTCGTTGGCACAGTGGTCGCCTTTGTTCCCCGTGTAGCGAGCACGAATAGTGTTTCGTCATCGCGATAACGAGAAGATTAGCGGGAAAGTTTTGGGTCCTTCGGAACATGGTAGCTTGGAGTGAGTAAAACAATAATACTACATTATCAGCTTCATTAGGGCTACCCAGGACAACTATAATTCGTAAACAAAAATTTGCTCAGATGCAGATATTTGCAAGAAAGCTCAGAATACAAGCTGTCCGTGTTCCCTATGTGACCTCTGTGAAATAGGCCTATCGCCGTTTATACCTACTTGAGGATAGGAGTAATTGCCAGTTCTCGATAATAGGTTAATCTTACATGTAAATGTGAATGATTTTTATCTTTCTCTGTTTTTGTGACGCTCGCGGACAAGGTAATGTTGCACTCATCAGTTGACCAATTTAGAATTTTTTAATAAGCATTGTAATAATTTAGAATAGTAATTCGAAATAGTTTAAACTTTTTTTTTTTGTGATAAATATCGCTTTAGTTATTAGTGTCGAGGGCATGGCAAGACCAGTTAAATGTTGACGCTAATTCATTGCCAAGAGTAATAATATGCGATCACGCGTGCATATATGATGAGGACGATGTAATACGATGAAAAAAAAATAGCTCCTTCCGGATTCGTGAAAGTATATTTAGGCCTTACTAGGAAGTTTTAACTACGGTATGTTGTTTGAAGTTGCAGCGGTTCAAAATCGCATACACGGTCACACGCGTTCGTTAGATTTGAGACAATTCTATCGAGCGTCCAGTATAAATATATATATAGCTAGTTATCAACCCAGTTTGCTAGATCAGAACCATCGAAAGACTTATTGATACCATGTAAATACTAATGAACGTAGCAAGCGTCAGTTCATCTATACGACACAATAACGCCCTGGATAAATCAAAATTCTCTCAAAGTGACTATTTTTGAACGCACAGGTATGTCTTGGGTCTGAAGTAATCCTAATTCTTCACATCGATATCAGAAGACTCCTTTGTCACAAGATATCAATCTAGGATATAGATATCGATTTGTCGTGACATGCGCACCTCATAACCGAAGAGACCTACGAATACAGGGCATAAACGGTCGAAGCGCATTGAATATATATGTTCGATAGCGATATATCGAGCGGTCGAGCTTCTTGGTGAAATCGGGGTCAAGGGTACAATAGCTTTAGCTTTCATAATTTTTATGCTTAAGACTATGTAATTTTAGCGGTACCATTTCTTCACGAAGATGGCACTACTAACAATTGTTGAAACTCGTATATATTTACGGTTAAAGAATGGCAGATAGGTGTTTAAGCTTAAAAAGCAGCCTTTAGGAACGCCATGTGCTATACTATGAGTATCGCACTCGAGCTTCGTAGCGTCATTATTTACAATGGCATCCATGTTCTCGAGTTTAAACAAGGGCTACAAAATCTAACACAGTCTAACGTACTGACTGTTCAGTATATTAGGCTCTGTTAAATTTTTGGAAATTTATACCAAAGCAGTGATAGAAGCCTTTGTTTAACGCTTGTCTTTCGTGATTGTCTTATTTTTGATCAAGTATCAATAGAAAATACCTTCTCTGTTTTCTGCAAGGCTATTGATTTCAATGGAACAGGTTTTTAAAAAAATTTCCAGTGATTTTAGATATCATCTTCCCTTGAGGGCTCAAATTTGTTACGTTCTCAGTATCACGTAAAGGAACACTTGCAATTTTTCCTTCTCACGTATAGACAATAAATGTAACTGTGGCCTACTATCGAATATATTATTTAGTGTACATCTCTTTCCCTCATCTAAGAAATATCGTTAGCCATTAGCTGTTACGAAGAAGGAAGATGCCATTTCAGAACACGAACTTCAAATGTATAGATCTAAAAGGTTATTGTTTGACCCTTGGCTCACATATGGAGTTTTCATGAAAACGCATTAGTAACGCAAAATGTGCAATTATTTAAAAAGGATAATAATAATAATAATAATAATATGGACTTTTTAAACAAATATCAGCAGGACATAGGACCACGATACTTTTATTACGTCAGTTGAGCCGATGTGCTTCAAGTTACGTCTATCCATTATGATAAACGGAGGAATTTTACTTAATACGATTGTGCTTAAGGAACTCTGCAGATCTTGTGTGTCGGAGCTAACCGATGTATTGTTAAAAATGGACGCAAATAAATTCCGTCGGCGTAAAGATCCATTATTTCAAACGTATCGCCCAATCAGAAATCCGATTTGATTTTTGCTACGGCAGAATTCTAAATGAAAAATACTGAGTTGATCTATGAAGTTTCAGTCGGCGCTCCATCAAAAAGTCGGCGCTCCATCCATCCGCCCACTGAAATCGATTATCTATTCTAAAAGGATCTAGATCGATTAGTGTAAATCGCCGTAAACATTAACTGACTGAACTAAATACCGCAAATGAAAAGATCGACCTTTTATCGGCCAAGACAGTTGCAGGCTTCCTTAGGCCTCTGGCAACGCTCGTTCCCGCACAGATTTAAAACAACCAAAACAATCCTGCATTTCGGCTGAGAAGCTCACTTTAAGGTGGCTACTTTCCAGACTCAGTAAAGCTTACGAGAGCAGAGTATAGGTTATTCGATTATTATTAGAAAAAATCGATGATTTTTTTTTACGAGAAGTCGAAAATTCTGCCGCCCGGGAAATCGGCAGTCTGCTTGGTAAAAGGCCGAGTAAAGGTGACAAGATAGTAGACCACATAACGGTAATTGCTTCGACGATTACGGCCTTTACGTTTTTATAGAAAAGAAGGTCGAATTTAAGTTGAACATGCTTTTGGTGTTGCTTTGTGCACCTAATAACGTTATAATGGAACCACATGGAGCACAATGGCTTCCGTCTGTGGCTGATTGAAGTCTCAGCTTCCGTTCAACAAATGCACTACTTGGCCTATCAGGTGCTTTTTTTGAATAGAAGCCCTCTTTAATACGCCACAACTTGATCAAGGAAAGACATTTCTTTCGATCGCCACCGAAGTCAGAGAGAATTATTATTGTAGCAACTAGCGCACTATGGCGTTCCAGCACGCGTTACTCAATTCTATCTCCGTTCAGTTTCTGTGACGCAAATTTCAAAAGTGAGCAATGTTATTAGTGTAAGTTCAACCTGTTGTTTATGCCCTATCGGCTTCGCTGTCCGCACGCCGATCATAAGATTGAATCGAGGTGCGCACGCTCCGTGAGCCTTCTAGCTAGGTAGCCGAGGAATCTAGCCTTCTTAATAGAATTTGGCGATAAACTACTAATAGTCGAAATGCTTTTCGCATGCCTTCATGAATAACCTGTGTTGCTACTGTGTAATACACTCGGTCTCGATGGTCCCCTAAAGCTAACAGACGTACACCGTTTTAGCCAGGAGGAATCGTTTGGCCTGTGCAACTATGGTAGACTAGCTGGAATAGAAGGATGTCGTAGAACCAATTCGAGTGCTTAGAGTCCTAAATCCCGTTAGCTCTGGGTTCTGTCTCTGCTGTACAGCTGTCCTAAATCCCACGGTCTTGAAGTAAGATGTGCCGAAAGACAGCCTGACAGCAAACGAGCGGTCGTAACTAGACTGCGGAGAATCGTAATAATAGGTATTATCCTTGCTCGGTATGCAGGTGTCCTCACACATCCGGCGAAATGGCTGTTGTGAGATTTGCCTGTGCCCAGCCGCTCGACAGAGACAAACGAGAAAAAATGGGCTCGATATTGGAGTGCTATGCCCCGTATGTTGCGGAACTTCAGAAGCGGGTAACAGTCGTAGACGTGCAGCACAAAATATGGCAATCGTTTTACATAGATTATATACGCCACGCGTAGGTGTTCCTTAAAGTTCACCCTTATAGAAATCCTGCATACGCCAAAGAAAGCCTATTTGGATGCCCCGGATTCAGTGCACAGCTGTGCAGAAAAGATGAGCTAGCTTCTTACAGAAGATTATATATATTCTAAACCATAGTGCGACACACACTGTGATTTCTGCCGTGGCGGTATCAGCTAGATAGGCATTCTATTCTCGAACCACTGAGTACGACGGGGTAGCCGAATCGAAGACAGCATTTGTTCTTGTAAATATTTATCCAAAATTGAAAGAGAAAAAAATGTCCATTTCTTCGGGTTCCGTCGAAACTTACACCACGTCCTCCAAAGCCATTATTTCACCGCAGGCTAAATGTCACGTTCTTTTATTATGTGGAAGATAAGAATGTGGCCAATGAGTCTTAACGTAGATATATATAAGGAAGTATTTTCAATGAGAAATGCCGATTAAGCTCTTGGACACCGCTCGGCATACTGTTTCTTCTCTAATAGTGAAGGACGAAAGTGGGATCAGTGAGTAATTAATTTAATTATTATTTAGATAATGTGATTTTTAAATATTCTTATTATTAATAATATATTAGATAAAATATTATTAAATCTTACTCGAGTTACCATACAGAAGCTGTATTCCATTTACCATTATTGAATTGTTACATTACTTTCGAATACCCACTCCAGCAGCCGCTGGTGGACATCTGTATTCCTTCAAAGCATGCCATTGTCTATGAATAGGAAAGGTTCGTTTGTGTAATGAACACTTTCATTAGCAGAGACAATTACCTGAACGGATCAAATTGATTGTGAGCAGGTTTTGTTTTCTGTAGGGAATGTAGATTACTCTTCGTTCTTCGACTAGAAGATTTCTACTTAATTATTAAGCCGGAAAAATTTTCCGCGCTCGAAAAAAAACACTTTCTTTTATTTTCCTCGCTTATATAAGTGCTCTTCCTGTACTGTAACGACACTGCGATGTATGTACGTGCAATTTCAGTACAAAATAACTTCTCAGAAATCAGTATCCCAGTGCTCATTTTTGTCGATTTCAGAAGGATGCTGAATTAACCCGGGACATTACTGTCTATACGACCCTAATGCTATCGCTAAAAAGACGGTTCAAGGGTCGTCTGCCAATTTTGAAAATAGGGCCTAGGGGATGCCCCCCGCTTAGGTTGATCTTCTAGGTTTGACGATGACCCTCTGGGAGCACCTTTGAAAGACGCTTGACAAACAGTTCCACATATGGCCGAACAACTGGCTGGGGCCACACGACCCCCCTCAACTGTTTTAGGTCATTTTGGATTTACGTAGATGTTTGAAACGTGTGTATTTCATAAGCATTCCGAATCCAACAAGAAATTACAGCTTAACTCCCTAGATAAATATATCGTGCGGCACAAAGCGTCACGCACCATAATGACCGATTTCTGCACAGAATTGTCACCACTGAGAACTGGTGTCTGTACGTTAACTTGCTGATGCTCTGGAGCCGTCTCCCTTAGATGGCTCCAAAAGGAAAATGAAGGCCCAGCGTCCAACCAAAACTTTACCCCAAAAAAAATCAATGCTTTGCCTTTGGTAAACTTGCGAGGATTTAATTAATTAGAAATTCTTTTCTATAAGTCAGGCCATCCATTTGGGCGACTTGTATCAAGTCAATGAAGCTATTCAAAAGAAAAGATTCGACCAGCAAAATCAGATAATGCTATTTCGTAACGACCCGAGGCCAGGCACGGCAAACATCGTCCAAGCTGTTTTCTTGCACTCCAGATAAGAGTTTTTATAGAACTCTTCGTGTCCCCTGAACCTTTCGCCAACAGATTTCTGCCTTTCCGCTCATATGGCCTTATCTTCGACACGAACCAACAATTCAAAAGGCAAGTGGAAAGCTCCTTTGAGACAAAACTTGCTACTGTCTGACAAAACGACATACGCCATTCAGTAAAAAGATGAGAGAAAGTCGTGGCACAACTTATTGTCACAGAACTACATTTTCAGTAGTTTTTTTTAAAATTTTTTTTTACTCATTTTTTTAATGAGTTTTTTTTTATATTCAGCAAAAGGCGCGGGAAATTTCTGAAAAAAGGATTGTACTCAAAAGTATTGTACACTGGATATGACAGCTAGACGTAGGACTCTTGTAGCAAACCCCCTAATAAGTAAGTCCGGAAGTATGACAACACATCTAACAATGAACGTGAAAGAGAATGCGTTGCAATAAATTAAATCGAAACGACAAATTATCATACAAAATACGTTAAGATATAATAGATATATATATAACAGATAATAACAAAACGTAGAGAAAATATGTTTGGCTACAACGACAATTAAATGGTTCACAATGAATTATACTGAAGTCTCTACGAATCAATGTGTCTTGGCAACCCTTCTTTCATTCATAGGTTCGTAAGTTAAAATTGTACATTTTCGAATCACGTGTGGCTAATGCGTGCAGTATATTGATAAACTATTGTTCTTTAATATATATTTACTTATATAAGGATATATTAAAAGAATATTTAAGGAACTTAAATATAGGTAAGTCGATATCGACTTGCAAGGCTCGAGAAGACAGGCTTAATTTACTTTTCCGTCTACGCTACAAAAGCACAACTTTATCCAGCGTAAATACTTGTGCTAGCAAAAATACTTCCATGCCAAAGATAAGTAATGAAATGCTTAAAGATAAAGGATTATCTTATGGGCTGGCAGCACCTTAATATAACGCTGTAAACGAATAATTAGCAAAAAGGCAATTACTGGAAGTGCCCAGAGCGCGTCCATTGGATAAGGCGCTGTACTCGTCTTCTCATACATGTTATAACATGCAACAACACATGTTAATAACGAAGATAGAGACATCCCTGAAACTGAAGATTCGATCTCTTATATATATATATATATATATATATATATTTTTTGTCATCTACATTGACAATTATAGCATAACTGGACTTTTAGCAACCATCTATACGAAGACTGTACAAAGAAGTCAGACCTAAAGATCTGAAACTTTATTCAACGACATTTTAACCGTGAAATACTTACGACTTTAACTAACGTGATTTTGCAGGGCGTTCATCGATATGGCCTAAATAAACTAAGGAATTATAATAGTGAGTTGTGACAAGCAAACCGGAAAAGACATGAGCTATTGACGATCAAAGACTTCCTCTATATCAATAAAGTGTCTGGCTTTTACATTTGAACGTTCAGCAGGCTGTACGCTTATTTATACGTCGCACGTAATTAATGAAGGCGGACTTCAAATTACATCATCCTATGATCATGTATGACTGAGGCGGCTATTATGATTCTATGACATAATGCTTACCAATCGGCCTGCCCTTTAGCGCTTCCATTATGATGGATGTGCTCCAAGGACCGACAAACCCGCTGCAGAACTTCTCATAGAAGCACAGCAACTAACACTTGCCCCTGGGTTTACTATCCTGCATCTAGAAGATGTTAGTACGAAGGAACCCAGCATGTATAAATCCTTGATTAAAAGGCCATTTTGTGTCCTTTCAGTCAAAGGGCTCCATTTACCACCCGGCAATTTGGCTGTAAGCTTTCTTGAAAAACGAAGGGTTCTTAGCGATTCTGTTACATGGGCAACATAAAAAAGAAAAACGTTGCAGCGCTTGAAGGTTGAAATAGTTACAGCACTAAATAGAACAGGAAATTCAATATAAATGTAGCTTTAACTGCCGGCAGCCTCCTTCTTCTAGGCTTTTTCTCGTTGGGTGGGCCTATGACAGATCGCAATGATGGCGCATTTGTTCATTCTGGGTCCTTTCAACTGATCAGCAGAGGCTTCTAAAACGATAACATGCCCCTGGCCTTGAGTCATTTTGTTTCATATTCTATCTCTATTTGAGTTCTCCTCTTCACTGTCCTTTATCTTAATGTGAAGCCCCGATAGTGGTTTGTAATATAGTCGGTCAATATGCCAGAATATAGATCGTACCGATTCGCTATGGAGGCACTACAGATTTGTCGGCCGAACCGTTATCTTTCATTCTTTTTACACTTCGTATTTTTATGGACGCGAAATTTCCCAGCGATCAAGAACCGACGACAGGCTGCGGAGTCGGTTTACCGGAAACTAAGCCGATATGCAGCAGGGGCGGCTCGACACGGCTTTGGGATAAGATTGTATGTGGCTCTGTGCGTCCTTCACACATTCAGGCCTGAAGAATACGACAGGCGCAGAAAGGCGATTCGCGTCTCGGACGAGTTGTGCAAATCCGAAACGCCAAAGTGATCGAAAGCTTTCGAAAATGATGGCGCTGCACGAATTCACCCATAAGCCATACACAGCTTTCCCTCTCGAATAGAAATGTGTGCACACGTCCGTAAGTAGGCGTAAAGAAATATCCTGTTCTTTCTTCTGTGGGTGAGTAGCTTTCCGTAAATCCTAGTGCGCAGCTCCGACAGCAGCAACGAAATTAAGCAACATGTTAAACCCCCTAAGGATCTGGAGGACAGCGCTTGCGACGATTTCTGCAGAGGTTGGCATTATATTCGTGTATATCAGGACAACTCATCCCAAATGCTCCTCGCCAATCGTTCTCCTCTCGAACTCAAAAAACCGAGATTGGACCGGAACTATGTAGTATATTCAGAACGTTTACCTAACGACAGCAACAGCAAAAAGGACTTTTCGTTGAGAAATAAGAAACATGCAACGTATCCCATGCTGCGGTTTGTTTAGGGTTGAATGCGACGAACGGTAGCGTAGGCATTTTGTGCCTATTGTTATATGTAGAGATAGATAGGTAGATACTGTAACACATTCAATGGACAATTCTCTCAAACGCTGTGAAGACGACTACGAAGCTGTCAGGTCAAACATATAGAAGTGGAGTCATTCACGCCCAAATAATGTGTACGCCTTTCCACACGATACCAACCACGAGTTCAAAACTATCTGATATCTATCCATAAATGGCCCGAAAGAAATGCTTAATTTAAGCAGGACCCAAAAAGCAGGAACGTATCGTAGCTGAACCAGGGCTTCATTCTGAAAAACCATTAGTGATCTTAGAGCGGAAAACAATGGCGACTCTAGGCGTATGAGCTACGTTGACAATGGACAATATGAGTGAGGAGTACATAAAAAGGGACCTCGATATGTGCGTGTATCTGAAGAATAAACGGAAGCCAGCAACTTCATTTTTTGAGAGAGGGAAATTTATGGCTATGTATTCAGTGACTAATAATGTAGAGACAAGCAGCGACCATCCTGCAGCAGGGTAGACGACAAACATGTCGATTCGGTGCATGAAAACGATAACTAGCCCTACGTGACAACCGTTCGTTAACAGCGGATTCAAACTGATAAATAAAAGAAAACCGACCTGAAGCTAGTAGCAATGGCATTACATGCTAGTCATAGATATATTGGTAAAAGATTTTCTCAGAGACAAATATCTATTATATCAGCAGAGCCATATGAGGGAATGTCGACGAATCTGAGGTAACTAGAGCTGCAGATGACTAATAGTAATAATGCGAGCTAAATGATTCCGAGATGTTGCCATGGTTCTCCATCTTTCTGCTGAAAGAAAAGAATCTTCCATTGATGCGAGCTCAACTGACATTGATGACCATCCTAGCAACACGTTTCCAGTTACGCTACAATTTATCTGTACATTGTCCACTGCCTAAAACTTCGTGCTAATTTTTTCCAAATTAACCGACCTCGGCATTAATATATATAACTACCTCACATATTGCAACTGGCCCCATATTCGTTATTTTAAAATAAAAATTTTAATAAAAATGCCTCTTTGAAAAGTCGTAAAGCATACCAGCATCCGTAATATAATCGTAGGTAACCTTCTCCAACAAACATCCTCCCCTGTAGCTTCTCCTATGCCGCTTTAGGCCGCCTGTACCTAACTGTTTTGAGGCAGGCATTCCTCAATGTTCTCGATCAATAGCCCTTAGTTCATAGCTGAAACGAACAACGACAGGCCTCATAATGCAAAAACTGGTGTCCGCTATAAGTCGACTGCAAAACTAAATATACATTTTATCAAACATGCAATAGATCGTCAACATATTGCCTTCTGGCTATGCCAGACGCGGCAGGACTGTTAGAAAATAGATATTGTTGGTCTTACCCTTTTTGTTGCTGGAATTTATTTTTTTTCAATGTTTTGCTTAGGAAGGGCAAACCCTTAAACTATGAGAAAATACTCGCTTGACCGTTCTTTCATTGACTAAAAATTGCATCCAAACGAGGGGTACCAGTTAGAAAAAACCGACAGGTTTTCAATGAATCTTATATTGCTGAATTTTGTCGTTCCACGGTATTCATTATGCCTCAGAGGTCACCGGAACAGCATTATGAGGTTGACAATGTCAACTAGAGCTTCGCCCATAGGCTACGTATTAGTTACTAGAGCACTATGTCCGATTGTTTCCAAGGGCTTCATTAGAACGACCAGACTTTGTTTTCTATTAAGAAACTGCTTTCCCTTCGTCTTACGTAAGCTTAGAATGATCAAAACAAATCATAGAATTAAAAAAGGGATATAATATCACTTTTATTAAGCTCAGAGTAATCAAGAAGTGATGCATTTATTGAACTCCGAATTTGTGCAAAGGCTGATTACGATGCTACACAACAATTCGTATGTGGGGCTAGACGGGGTCCAGTTGAGTGTTTGTCGGAAAAAAGCCTAAATGGCCCAAATAGAATCAAAAACGTTGATTTCAAGCCTCAGCGTAGTTGGGGTCTGATGAAGTGACATTTTTTTCTGGAAAAGAAGCTTTAAGGTTGATAGCCAAGATCTAAAACCGATGCAGGATCTCATTTCCTATTTACCTGACTAGTAAAAGGTATCTTGTTTTAAAGCAACGATTATAATGCAACACAGTTATATTGTTCAAAAAGGCATAATGTGTTGTAAAGACAACACGACATTTAGAGGACGGATCCTTCATACAAATGTCGAAATCCTATTTTTTTTATTTATTTATATTTCCATGTTTTTTTTACCTATATAACATTGAATTATAAAGTAGGTTTATCATAATGAGTTATATTTCAGATACGATACGGCATGCCCGTTAGCGATCTCAATTACACTTGATAGAATTGAGTAAGTCAATCTTTAGTGGTAGCCAAATACAGCATATAAGCACTTCGGATTCTACCGTATTTCTAGAAGGCCTTAGACATTTTTTAGCTACTTGAATAGCGGTTCCGTTACGCTCACAGAATCAGAAAAACGTGAGATACATTCAACGTATAAATATACTCGTTGACATTTGATAAAATTTAGAAAAACCAATCGCCATCGAACCTTAATGGGTAAGATTCCTGATAAATCGGTTAATGGGATCAGTTTGATCAGGAATTCACTTTTCTGAAATCAGATTGAAAAAAGGATAGCATAAGAGTTTTTACCGCAACAACTGTTTTAGTTCCGTCAGCCGACCCAGTTTTTACAAGTCTACTCTGATCATGAATGTTATGAGAATCTTTGGCTGTAGCGCCGTACGACTGCCTTCACAGGTTTTTCTTTGATAACGTTGTCACTACGTCTAACTCTGGAGTACTTTGATGGACTACATATACGGTATAAGGCAGCTAAATACATATACAGTATGGACTCATCTGAGACCCTATCGGTTTGAGTTGTGTAAAAAATGTCTAATTCAATTTATTAAAAGCGTCATGTCAGTCAATCAGCATTGATAAGGCTCGGCTGAGACTTTTACCAAGTCGGGCTGATCAAGCTTATTGAATCACAATAAAAAAAAAGTAAAAAAGAATTGACGGGAAGTGCCTATAAGCATATATAGGGTAATCGATGTGGATAATGGCAATCATTGATGGTGAGTGCCTTTTTGATGTTGGCTTTCAATCACTTAGCACAGCGATGTCTATAGTCAGGGTATCCGGCCTTGATCACTTTTACAATTCTATTTAAGGCAAGTACAACCAGGCCGTAATTGGCTCGCATCAGGGGAACCTGGTCTTACTATGACAATAGTAAGGCAGGATAACGCGGAATGCAAAGAAAGGGGAGTGAAAAAAGACGGGACTAGAGACGACAAATTTATACGGCCATGAACCTCTGTTTCACAATAAGACCCAAAAAAGCCTACCGTTACTGGGCTTCCTTGAATGTAACGGCAAAAGAACTGGAGTTAAGCCATGGGTTCGAGACAGGAAACGAAAAGAAAAGTTAAAATGTTTAACGTTTCGAAAACTGCGGATTACGAAGATAGAACGCAAAACAAGAAAGTAACGGGTATGTTCCCAGCCTGTAAGACGTGCAGTAGCATTAACTTTCTAATCTGTAAGAGCAGTACGAGGCTGGCAGTACAGATTTTTTGTGGGAAGTAGATAGAAACATAGGTAGCGGACTGCAAAAAAAGAACATGCTGATGTCTGAGCTTATTAATAAAAAATATTAATAAATAAATTTTATAAAAAAATAATAAAAAAAATTAGTTATTTAAAAAAAAAATAAAGATTTCCAATGGTTCAATTGCTAAACGGAATGATATAAAGTTTAACCTTAACTAATGTTTGTGGTGTCTCTATTGAAGTTGATTCTGAAGCAGAAATGTGTTGTACCCCTACGCTGCCTGTGTGTTGCTCGATATAGAATTATAGGTGTAGAGCCTTTGGAATATTATGGATGTATAGAGTCTGACGGAATCCCTAACGGCGATACCAGACGTGAGACTGCAGACCTATAGGTATAGAGTTTTTGTTGACCAAACGAAATACTGTAGCTATTTGTCTTAGAGAAAGCCTTGCTTTTGCGCCTAAAACAGGCCAATGTACAATGTGATACCTTGAATTCAACGTCGCATCTATCGGATTTATTCTAGAAAGTCAGGGCTAAGACGTAGAGTAGGAAACGATATTGGTTTGTTCAGTTCAAACTTGATACACAGAATATACTGTAAAAGAATGAATTTGTACATATTATAGATAATAGCGTGCTTCGATGTTGCTGGGACGAATTCAGGGTAAACCAATTTCGAATAAAAGTGACGCGTGCACCGGATGAATTTTCATGGAATTCAATACGGCATTCTACAATGATAAAATGATTTAGTCTCCTGCGTGTAAGTCATAAACACAAATCTGCTTTTTCCGCGTAGTAGCTTTATTACTGAATATATAACTAAACAGATAAATCGGGGCTCAGTAATAAACAAAGTTACCTGGCAAGACTCTTGTGGCCTTACGTTTACATTTCGAAAGACCTCGTATCCAAATACCGGTAGATAATGCTCGTCAGTTCGGGATGTTCCAAATGATGTAGTCCTAAAGAACATTGGGACTCGACATGATGAAGAGACACGAGGATTTCTAGGGTAAAGTGCCAGGTATGATTTCGTAGTCACGTTTAGAAAAGTTGTTCTTCAAGCTAAATCGGTATGTAAGTGTCGACAAAGATATAATAGCACTAGTAACTGATTACACGTTCTGGGAACAGCTCCAGTTTTTGTGTAGTTTACCATATCTTCGGTAAGCTTCTTCAGAACAGTGCTAAAATTACAGCATTCTTGCAGTGGTAGCAAAGGTGTATAGAAGACCTCTGCTTTTATTCCGTATGACAGATAGCGTGACCATACAGAAGACCGATTTAGTGCGTGATACATGCGAAGCCAAACATTCTGAGCAAGTTCAAGTCGGACCATGTATCAGTTCAACAGTAACCGCCTGCAAAAGTGTGTTAGTTTTAGTCTGCTTATATATAATTGACGCGAAGATAAGCTGACGATTAAATAAATTTAGTAAAAATATTGAAATTTTCTGCCATATTTGTCGGCCTACAAACATAACGCAAATATATGTATCAAAGCTTCCGTTACAAATGAGTTCGGATTGGTAGAGATGTTAGATAATCCTGCTAAAGGATTACAAGTCGCGACAGAACTAGGCTGGATTAGGTCATAAAAATTCATATTTCCCCAAATAGCGTGGCATACAGCTTAATTTCAGTTGTCTATTAACAGTGCGGTCTTCAGTTTATAGATATCGGCTAGATAACTGACAAGCCTTAGTAAGTGGTATGTAGAAAATCTTAGTGGCGTACGCATCTGCCGTGAACAGTATGAAAATATTCTACACATATTTTATGCATCTCACCTATAAAAGAAGTAGGGATGGACGAAAATGCTTAAAGGTACCTGAAGATTATAGTCTGAGCCGTCTCAACAGGGAACTTCAACCACAATAATATATGCCTACGTGCTTCGATTACTCGATTAAAACAGCCAGGAAAAATCATCTTACGATATCTACTCTCAAACGTCATATTATATCTAAACATCAATTTTCATCACATAGCACCTCGTCGGAAACAGAGTCAAACGTTTCTGGAGTGATTATTTATCATAATACATCGCAGAACACAAGAAATACATCGAAATCAATGTCAGTCAAAAATCAGAAAAGCAACCAAACGCGACAGCCTTGATGCTGGACCTAAATAGGGAAAGAGGACAAGGCGGTCTAAGTAGAGTACGATTCCTTCCGGAGAACGCAACTATGCCTAGTTTACAGTCTGAAGCCAACATGGCTTGCTGCTTTTTCCGATTGAAGGGCCAAGGCGGTAAATTCTAAATGGTCTTTTTCAGCTATTCAGGCCTCAGAAGTTCAGTTAGCTTATCGCTTACAGACACATACTGCAATGACTCACTTGAATCAATTTTTATGCTAGAAGAATAAGTGGGCTCCCGTTTCAATGGCCATCGTATGGCCGTTGAAACGGGAATTCTCTCTGCCAATGAACACTTAATCTAAGAGGAAAACTTACCCAAGAGTTGAGAATTAAAAATACTATCGTCCGGCATTATTGAAGCTTGACTTGTCTTTGAAGTGCGTTAGCAAGATTAATCTTTCTTAGTTGTTTTAATTGAAGGGAGGTTTAAACTACATGAATCTCAAACTTACTTACGCACTCAGCCAAGGCATAAAAACTATATGTGCTGTTTTCTGCATTCGAAGTTCTCATTCGAAATATCAGCGACATGCCTTTACTCGGAACTAATTAGAAAAAATCTAGTGTTGTAATCATATTTGTTGGTTACAGACATATAAGCCTCTACTGAGCCACCAGGGCCACGCAGTTTCTGTAATGACAAAAATTCTGTCATTTCAGGTGCGTGCAAGTTGCAACCGGGATTTACTTTTTATTGAAGGTCGTTAAGATTTTGGAAGATACGTATTTTACAATACGTAGAATGTGCTTGCAGACGGTGAGTACAAAGAGACCTGAAGAGAATTGGTTCTCTCCAAATCTATTCTTTCACTACAATTAGCTGTGCTCAGTATATTCAATAATAAACGATCGCACACGGCATATTCAGACGTGCATTAGGATTTCGGTTGCAACTGTACTTATCTGGGAAATTATAGTGCTTTTTCTGCCAAATCAAAAGTTACCGAAGCAGTTCGGTGTACCTATACTGTGTACAGTGAGAACTTTGTAACTGAGCAAGCTGCTTAAAAAGGTTTGTTTAGTGGAGAGATGGGATCTTAGACTTGGAAGGTATTTCCCTACCCGGTTGACCATCAGTGGTAGATAACAACCTCGGACCGCAAAAGGCTTATGAACTGGCAGAGAATATAAGCTGCAAATACTAGGTTTTATTATGCATGTTAGGGTTTATCTAATTTTATCAGAAATTAGGGAGCCTGGATGTACCATGGACTGAATAAAGCGCACAAGGAAATGCGGTTTTTTTTTATTGACCTCCGATACATGGCCGGCATCACACGACGAGCAGCCAAGGTAACAGATTTTTAGACAGAATTCTTATAGATACCGAACAGTGGTGTCTCTACGTCGACGTGAAGCAGAGCAATAGGTAACTCCTAAGAATATAACCCCTAGGTCCAGAAGGCAGACAAATTTCTGCCTCGAAGAAAACCGGTACGTTTACGGTTGACGGGACTGGATACACTGGTAAATGCTTGAAAAGAACAAAATGATCCACAGAAATCTCTACATGACTCAATTGCGTCGAACACTGAACGAGGCTTTTCAGCAGAAAAGAGTCAGTAGGCAGGGCGAAGTCCTCCTTAATAATAAGCTACCCATGCAGAACGTCCGCGGCAGACACGTTCTGCAAGACCTTAAGTAGGAAGTTTTTTGCGCCCATCACGTTCTTCAGATCTCTGCGTACGGATTCGACCATTGGCATGTGAAATTAGTAACCCTACATTTGACAGTAAAAGGCTTGGTTGAACAAATACGTCAGACTTGCGAATTATTACTTGCGAAAATATAATCTTATAGCTTGATGAACGGGAGGAAATACTGAAGGGTCACGATGAATACATAATATATTAATTTGCTACTATAGCTCGAGTGAAACTCTGCGTTTTTGTTCGGTGAAAAAAGGGCTATTATTTAATTTTGTTTTTGCCTATAAGTAAAGTTCCATGCCGAACTACGGTTATAGATTACGTTCCATGAAATGAGCATATCTACCGAATAAAATTCATGCATTAGCTCTCGTGCAAGCATACGGCCGTCTACGATGTTTGTTGTATTGTCGCTATGTAACCTAGTCCTCCTTAAGCAAACGAAAGATTGCAGATGCACGTTATTGACTGTGTCAACGTCGGATTCAACCAAACGAGCGCGTCCAAAAAAGCTGTGAATGAAAACATCTGACCGTTATAGTATATTCAAACTGAGCTACACTGGATAGCGCTTATAATACAGATTTATTCTCGGTGGACTAACGGTTCGTATTTGATCACCACTCTGTAGACAACGGTCTAACTTCAAAGCGTCCTTGAAGTAGTGTGATAGCAACGTGTTTATTTATTATGCTTCGAAATGCGTTAGATGATCAAAGTTCGAAGCCAGGCGTAGACACACAACGTTTTCCCGAGGGGGCTAGCCGTCAGAGGCAACGGTTAACATCAGTACCGAACGTAAAACTCGACACATTCAATGGACAGCGTTTAAATAATGCAGAAGGCGATTTAAATGACCCATACAGTTGGCTGAATTGTATATATGCGCGCGCCCCCATGACCGCAGGGTCAAAGAGATCCCCAACCGGATAAGTGTGGACGGTAGTTTTCGTTTTAACAAACATTACAGTGCTCAGACCAATGTGTATTGCTATATATACTTAAATAACACGACAAATCAACCTGGAAACGAATAATAACACTCCTTTTAGATATTGGCATTCCTCTACGTGTCAAAAGCTATGTAAAGGCATATATACGGTTGTTGTCTGAGCCTATAACAGTTATTCCCTCTGTACAGATATCATGTAAATGTAGCTAGATAGCCTTGGTTGGTATCAAATAGACATCCGGCTCTATTTCCTTAAAGTCGACAAGTTGTTTTGTCTTGATTGTTTCGCGAATCAAATGTCCTCGTGGTGTAAACTACAATGTTTGGACCACGACGGTCTTGCGCTTGATTCGAATGTCTTTTTTCTGCGTTTCTCTCTTCTTCAAGTGGGCTCTATATGACCATCATCTTCAGGTTCAAACTAGTCGATGAAGAAACGCCAGCTCTGTATGATTCGTTCGTTTCTGCCGCGAGTGGGGGGTTAACAATGTAAAATAAATTGTTTGCCTGCTACCCTCTCTCACAGCGCAAAAGCTTACAACCTCATATTGTCACAGACGACAGTCGAGTGTGTTTAAATACCTGTACCTGTATGTAAATATCTAAGTACGCCTGCAATCGCGGCAGCTATCAAAGACTGTGAGGACCTTCCAAGGTACAATTAGCGACCTGCTGAAAACTTGCAAAAACTAGGACGAACAACGTTAACTATAACAGCCAAAAGCAAATATTACTAGTTGATTATTACTTTCACTATTCTCCTGCTAACGCTATAGCTAATTGAACAATAAAATTGTGGTCATGTAACGGCCATGTACTACGTCATTGTACCACGCGTCTGACCTATATATGATGAAGCCACAATACCTCCCATAGATAAATTCTTTTAAGTCTGAAATTTGGAACTTCCAATTTTTTTACAGAAGAGGAATACACGACAAAGTGCAAGATCACACCACATATGGCGTTCGATGCATGGATATAGCCATGCACCCAATGACTCAAACCTAGCCAATACAAAAGAATCATTTTTGAACTTGTATTGTTTGGTCTTCTACACACGAGTCGAATTTAAATCACCCTACTGCTTGTATGTGTGGGCACGTAACCAACATGACTGAGAAGAGCCTTGTTTGCAAATGTCATCGTTGAAAAGTTTGCCCTTTATTCCATCACTGAACGCAATGTCGGGTCGGCATCTACAAAACGGTAGGTAACCTTTCATGTCTGATACAAAGTTCGTTGTACTGAATATGCACTATTTTGAATCCACTGATAGGGCTATTTCTGTCCTGTGTGAGAATACGACCAGGATACACGTAGCCGAAGTGAACATCGAAAAACATATAAATAATAACACCAAAAGTATATGTCCTATTTCGTGCCCTTGGGACCACAGTTGTTCGCTAGGTTCTCTCACTCTGATTAGGCCGTGTAAGGGAACTAACATTGAAACTGACCGCAGGCGCATTCCGTTTCATATGAACTAGTGCCTTATTATGCCAAATTATGTTAATTTTTTCTTTTTACTTAATTACGCTTGTATAACTAACGGAGCTCAAACCAACAACCTTAGCCTTTTCAAACTGAGGTTCAGCTGTTGAAACCAGTACATCAACTGAACCTAGGTGATCACAACAGCTTCCGCTCACTCAAGGCCTTTCAATTTTGACAAATACGAGGATTCAGAAGTGGAATGTAATAGCGCGTTTCTCTTATTTCTGTTTGCCGGTGACCACTATGCTAGAGTTTATAGTTGAAAAGTTAGCATCCAGTAATAATTTTTGTACTTTTGTCTTTGAATACAGGCTACTCGTTTGTTTCGTTGGTCGTTCTCATAATTGATAGAGTTGAAGTGCCTAGACTTGAATATGTATTGCTTCTGTTCGGTGAGCACCTACCACTGTAGCTAACATTTTTGACGCCTTTGGCTATTCCATCTACATAAAGCCCTAGAAGGTACCTTTTTGGTATAGCATAAGAAATTTATCCCGACTAGAAGGTTCAGCCAAGGTGAGTTTGACGGACTTATCTAAGGCTTCTCATACAGAAACCTTATTTTTTTTTCATGCGGGACACTTGGAACATAGCTTGTGTAACCTAGAGTTCTGGCCGTTACTACACAGTGTTTTTTAGACGTTGTTTACTTTTGCTTCCATCTCAATCGTATATCGTCGATCACGTATTCACACGGTTTTATATGAAGTATTTATGTACCAGAGTGAACTTGATCAAGAAGAGGCCATATTTTAAAAGCTAACTACCTTTCTTTTCCCTCAAACGTGATTTTTACATACCAACTGATACTAGTACTGTATTCTAAATAATTAGAATATGATACCAATATTAGCTGCTGCTTAGAATAGAATGCTGTGAATAGCCACTTCCCTGTTTAAATCCACCTGCTAACGTTGACTTTGCAGTCTAAATTTTATTAAACTTCAATTTATCGTAGTCGTTGCGTGTTTGATCCGACGCTGAATAGCTTATTCAGTTTTGCGTACCGTCAATTCCTAAAAATACTTATCAATTAAATAACCTTTTACCACTATTTCCGTTGTTCTAGATCAGCTAGAGGGTAACGACAGCACGTGAACTTTTGCAACGTTATTTATCTTCTTCTGTGCAATATTCATCTTACATAGGCACACGGTCCAGCAGAGTCAGGCCGCGCCTTCCACCCGCACGTTCTGCGGGATTATAGCTTAACAATGGTCGCTATTCATTTATTTTATCACACGATGCGATATGACCAGCGGCGTATTGTCCTATTACGGGCCTGAGAGGAGGCTGGGACAACGCGCTGAATCTTGTGTCTGCTTCCTATAAAGGTTGTATCCGTGAAGAGGATTTGTTCGCCGACGGACAGTCTTGCCTAACTGATAGATCGAACTGTGGGGATGGGATAAAAAGGAAAGACTAACGATCTAATAGGACCAATTTGTCATTGTCCGAAACCCTTAAATCGCGAAGGCTGTCCGTGAAGTAAAAACCCTTTATATACATTTGCGACACATACAGCCATACATGTATACATATTATTCGCTATTCGACTAACTAGAGAGTCTGAACAAAGCCGCTATTAAACGTGCTCGCTATCGCCTGAAGCTATACATAGCTAGATACATACACCACACTCTCAATAATTAAATACCTTCTTAAACATTCCCTTTTCTAGGCTTTGTAATAAATTTTTCTATTTTTTTTTCCATTCATACCGTTTTGTATCACATACCTAAACTGAACCACACCCCATAGCTGTTATTAAAATTTTATTACAAAACCACTTCCGGCTTAGCATGACTACTTATTTAGACCAGCTGTAAACATCATGAACCTGAAATATTTGTTCTATATCAATTTAATATTCAACTGGATCCAAAAAAGACACATACTCACAAAAACTGCACACAGCTTAATTACAAACTTGAGTGTTTTTATTGCCTCAAAGAAATGTTTATCATTACGGCTTAACTTGACTCCGTCCGTGCTGAGCCAGCTGCACATCGAGGTGCCTACCATCTCTTGGAAATTGTGGCCTCTCTTCTCATTGTCCTTTGGCCAGCGTTTACACGCTAAGCATTACCGCTGAAACCTATTAGCGCTAAATCTGCATAAAATGCTTTCGTAATGAATTTTAAAATTAGCCAAAAATATAAATAGTTCCATAAATATTCGATGCTCTAAAAAGTATGCAAAGGTGTCAACGAATCGATGTTTCTGACGGTTTGCAGTAAACCTTACGAGAATTACGATCGAGTTTGGTATGAGAATAGTTACTAAAGGGAAACATAAAATATATTTATGTCAAAAAGATAAATTAGGCATGATTATCTGAATTTTTGGAGCATTTCAAGATATTACACTTAGAAATAACAGTGATCAAGCATAAGCACGGAATACCATATATCTTGAAAAATATCAATTTAAAGGAAAAAGATTGGAAAATTTTGAATTGCAAATTGAAATAAGTGAAAGGATTTCGACGTCTTTTGTTTCCTTTTTCTTTTCTAAACCTAATCGCTATCGAGATCAATTGAAATTACGCCGAATGACAAATCTGCATTTAAAAACACCTAACACACAAATTTTGAATTCATATACCCTTAATAAGGCTTCGAATGTTTCTATTATGTCAAGCTGGGAAATGAAACGAACACAAATTCAACATTCTCACTGCATACTGTTTTTTGTGGTGAATCAAAAATATGTATAAATAAAACTGTACGACCTTTGTTCCCATTCGTTTATTGTTTTCGCGCTGCATTATCCATTTATTTAATATTGTTTGTGGTAAACAACAACTGACACGCTATACGAGTTCCGTACGTTCCTAATGGGAGCATATTATACACGTATAATAATGTTAAACTAAAATCTTCGACAAAAGCGAAAACCTGGCGGCAACTTAGGCGGCAAACTCCGGTGAAATGAACCTCGGTTCATTAAAGCTGACAGGCTCGAAGCTTCTAAATCTGGCCGTGACGTCCCATAACGACCACTGCTGCTGCCATGCATGCTCCGTCTGATTCATTAATTTTGGGCGGGGTGACGGCGAAGACTCTGACTCAAAGCCAAAGGAAAACGCTGCTTTACGAAAATCCCATTCGATAGGAAAGGCAAAAACGAGAGGAAATCTAAAGGAGTACTTCGGAGCTTCATATACGTACGCAGCGCAAGGGCCCCATTGGTTCGCTCTATGAACCAGCAGGCCCAGGGAATATCTTTCAGCACCGTCTATTACTCCCAAATATCCACTCTGGAGCATGCATTTCGTAGAGAAATAGATCAGTCAAGTAAATGCACTTTACTTGATGAGTGAGATGAAATTAAATTGCTTTATTTAATCAAACAAATAGTCTTTACTGGGGGAAGGGGGGTAAACAGAAAGGTTCGGATACGTAAATAACTAGACACGGCTATAAACGGCATTGGTAAAATTATATGTGACAATAATCATTAAAGTTCCACATAGTATTCTTGTATAAACATCGGAATTTGCAGAAAAGTTTGAGATCTTGGTTTTGAACGAAGCATAAGTAGGAGGGTTGTAGATAAGTGACACTAGAAGAGTCGTGTACTGCCTAACATTGGTTTCGAAGCTAAAAGATTGTATAGTAATGAAATTAACTTTTGACAAATACTCTTTCTTTAGGCAGTCTCAACTTGTGTGCTTAGCTCACTGTTCTAGCTCTGATCTTTCGAGTCAACCATTTTGGCATGTACCTAAAAAGAGAGACGGAAGTTTACGTTAGCGATGCAAATCGGCTCAAAATACTGCCATGGATTATATCTTTGCTTCTATCGCTATCCTAAATGCTGTCACGTTAAATGCATCCATATGCGATCCACATAATCCTTGTATATCTCTAATCCATTTATCCGTTACAGGAATTACGTCTCCGTAGAGTGGAGGTGCGGTGACGCGCTAGATCAGACAAACGTAAGTAATAGCATGTAAGTTCTATATAGATTAGAGATCAAACGGATATGTAGAATGAACAGCGGTTTACGTCCAGAAATAGGGACCGAGTGCATACTGTGCTATATAGCTGGAACGTTTCCTCTTGTCTATTCTTAACGAAAGAATTCGCTGTGCGAAATAGATAACGGTTACTGGATGATAGAAAAACATAGAGAAACTATCTTTGCTCATTATAAACATTTGGCCATCGTATTTTTGCACGTTTTAGAATCTAAAAATAGGAAAGTAATGAAAAAAAGCTAAGGTTAAAATATTTCCGTCAACTTTTTCGTACTTAACTTAATCCTATGACTAAGTATTCTATAATACTTATAATACAGTCGATCAATAAACGGCTTTAAAATAACTAGCAGAAGTGATTAAAATTCTAAAAAATTAGGAAATATTCACTTGAAAGTTTCGTTTGTATATTTGAACTGTGCAATAATACACTCAATTATTTAACCTGAAAGTTACCGGATTCCCCAGATATGCCAAGTTTTTAGTCGGCACACAAAAGAAATTAAGAGGCAGCTCTAAAACTTCTGTATCATACCTTCGACTAATGTTGCACGACGTCTAAATTACTTTTAGCCAACAATCATAGCGGTACTATTATGGGAAATATCTTTTTCATTTATCTCCAGCCCCATATTGTGTAGCTTAACAAAGAACATCTTCGTTTTACTGTGAAATCAATAAGAGTAGTGATGCCCTACTTAGATACCAGAGTAAAATATTATCTTTTTGCCCTTATTTTGTTTTGAATGTTGTAGCTACTCCAGTATTTGGAGTACTTTTCTGTTAGATAATTTTTTTTTCTAACTTGTTCGCATCAATTGTCACCCGCTTATAGCGCATAACTTACAATTGGTTGTAATACCAACAACAAGTTTCTGATGCAGCGATTCCGTAGATGTCGGCCACCGTTGTTACGAGTGTAAGAGAACGATGGTATCGTCAGAATGTTTGAATGAAGAGCTCTATCACCGTTCGGTATAATAACAAGCAAGATAAATGAAAATTGCATCGAACTTTCGCTTCTAGCAAAAAACGTTTTCATACGGAAGCATATAGCGCTTCATCTAGTTATCTAACATCAATCACCGTATAAATAGTTACTGGTGAGGATCATATAAACCGCTACAGATACTGTCCTGGGAGTAAGTAATCTATGAAAGCACCCGGTTCGTTCGTTTTCGACATCGTATAATTAGAGACAAAGAAAATATGATATACGCAAATACGGGCACAAATTTCACGCGTCCGTATCGATGGCATTTTTTCATCAGCAAGGATCATCGACTGGTAGCTCCTTTGAAAACATGATTCGAGCCAGAGTTCACCAGGTCGCATTATAAAATCGATAGATCAAAAAATCTAGCACTTCAGTTCCGCAAAAACCACTTAGTGCTTTTTTTTTTTTTTAACTACATCGTCGCTGAAGGAATAACGTCACTTCAATCTCAGAATGCTATACGTGAAGCATACACAGTCGTATAGCCACCGTCTTGTTCGCCGACATCTTATGCTCCGCGACTGACATTAGTCTATGAACATGGCCATGAACAGATATATTTGTATACATATTAATATATGCGTGCCTTTGATATCCAGGTCATTTTGTGACTAAGACTAGAAAGGAAGTATTTGCTAAAGCCATACCTAAGACAGTGTCAATAACCTTCCAGCATCCGAAGCATCTCATTGCCTTCGGCTTAAATAAGTGCTGGGCCATCCAGTGGTGGAAGCGGGTGGACCGAGTGAACTCAACCTAATTTCGAACAGATGGAACCAATAAGTACCGACCTGAACAGAAGAAGTTCTGAACAGATAACTTTTTTAGTTAATTGGTAAGCTTGGCCTGAGTTGAGAAGGAGCAATTGAAGTAGGCTATTTTTGCGAAACGTATGGAACTGTGCCTTGCTAGTAAAAGACACAAAGGCTACGTCACATGCGGCCTTCGCTCGGCTTTTCATGCCCCCCTCTCTCTCTCTTTCCTGCTTTGCAAGGGTCGTAATGAACACTACCTGACAGATAGTTGCTTTGAAAAGTTAGCGCAAGGACCAGCCGAATACCTTCTCGCCCTTGGGCCGGCAGCACAAATGCTCTACAGGGAACAACGACGGTATGGAAAGAATTGTTCAAAATGGAAATTGTTGATATTCTATACTTCTCGAAGCGATTTAATATTTGTGACCGCATAAGCCGCCTGTATGTTGCTATGACTGCCGTAGACAAATGTTGGTTTTTAGGGCTTTGAAACAGCAGACCTGTCGGATCATTTGTGTCGCTCAAATGTTTTGGGCTTATTCGTTTCGTTCGAGACACGAGATGGCTAGAGTTAGAAAAGAGTATGCACCACAAAACAAATGCTATTAAAAGGTAATATTGGAACAACCACGGCAGGTCAGTTGCGACGAAAATCGTCGAAAATTTTGCTCTAGGTAGTATACTTGGATTAAATGAGTTTGTAGAGTCAACCTGGAATATAAAATGTCTGCCACTTGTTATGTAGTAACGTCGTAAACTATCTTCTTCAAACGGTTAACCTACTTCTAAGGTTCCAGCGTACGAATAGAATTGTTACACAACTTACCCGTGTAAGAGCTCTTTCTAGAGGCCGTAAAGTTAAGGTGAATGGTGCATATGCGATATTCAACAGGGCTAAAGCAATGATTGAAGTGCGAAATCCGAAAGGACAAATTGTGAGGCCCGCCCATGCTGGACCTGTGCGGACACAAAGACATATACTAATCAATAAATTATAAAAGCTGAAGTCTATCGTATCTGACATTTGATGTCCAATATCGACGATCTAGAGCTTTAGATATGCATCCGAATTGCCCGATCCTATAAATTGTATTTATAAAGAACTCACATGGGACACATACATTTGTTACTAGCATAAAAGGATTGCTTTGTGATTGATATATTCTATAAATATGCCAATATAAGTATTTCGACGCAGCACACAATGTACGTAACCCACATTTGTTCTGAAAGCTTCGTTGGTAAGTTTTATTCTCTGCTGATAGGCAGAATACTTTTAAGCTTCGCCTTATCCCCTATGTCTATTTTTACCGAATAGAATATAAATTACTATCTATTATATTACCAAGTGCATACGCAGCGCAGACTGCGGCTTGGTTTAAAGCGTAGATCATCGAGTAGCATCTCTCATGATACCAAATGTCTCCAAATGAGGCCAACAGCGAAAGGACTGACACATCGGTACAGCCTGCAATCAAACGTGGGACACGCCTTAGTAATTGCGAAATGACTAAGCTAACGATCTACCTACTGCAGGTTGATTTATCAACAAAGCACCACCTGCCATGATTGTCCTTTTTGTGTGAACACTTGTACATCATCTCACAATCAAGTTCAGGCTACACTATACGCTGCCATCATGAAGACCTTTAAAATGACAAAACTAAACCTAGAAGGTGTTTTGAGAGAGCAGTATTCGTAGAGAAGCTGAATAGGACAATGAGTGATCCTAGTTGCCACATGAAGCTGTAGATGAGCCAGACGCCTGAGCTACATCCAAAAGACCTGAGCCTTGTAAGTATATTTCATACCTTATATTAGCTTGGCTTCGTGACAGATGCGGCCACTAGCAAAGATACGAATGCTGTGTGATCAAAAGCTAAAATAGTATACAGGAGGTAGAGAAGTTGGGGACGGATAGCAGTGGGTTCTGTGATGTTGCTTTGTCGATGAATGCCAGCCAATAGATTCGCTATCAGCTCGCTCCTCCCTGTGCACCGATGCGTCAACGGCCGTGAGGCTAAAAACTTATGGCTGACTTACCTGAACCGAGCAGTCAAGCATTCATTCATTCATTAAAGCTTCCAAAAGAGCTCTGTACATCAAGCCGGCTGTCGGAATTTATTCTCGTGAAAACTCCTGATATGACTTAACATTAAATATAAATAGCTACAGTTTGTAGTGAATAAACAGTTAACAACTATAAATGAGAGAAAAAAACAACTCGAACCCTTTTCAAAGAAAAATCTACAATTACTAACGGCACTGCTCCCAAAATTTTCTGTCCGATCCAGTGTGCTCTCCCTTATTTGATGCAGTGACCTAATCCATGCTTTCCTAAATAATCTATCTCAAAACGAATTACTTATGACGGGATGTAGTCGTCTATTAGTTGTGTAGCTCCTTTAGGATATTATTATTTTTAGAAAAAAAAACAACATACATCCAGTTCCTACGGAATCACTATTGCACACTGGGAATTGTTAAATAATCGGAGAAAGTCTCACTTGACAGGAGTCACTTGTTAGCAAACATTATAAAATACGTATTACTTAGCAGTAAATAGTTCGATTGAAATCTATTAATTATTCCAGATTTTGATTGTAAATAACTAAACAATACGATGCTAAACCGAATCCATTTCATCCTGTTAATGATATAATAAGATCTATATATATAAGAAGATAATAAGATTAACATGCTTTTAGCGATTATAGAAATTATTATTAGTGATTGAAGCGATTATAGACAGTAAATATTATTAGTTTATATTAAGAAGTATAAAAGAATGGACGTCTTGATTGCTAATGTTTTACTTACCTATGGCAAGGCCAATAACAAAGTGAGGCACGACTAGTTGTCCTAAAGCAGACACGTGAGCTATCTGTGAAATGAAGCAGTTGTAGCATTGTCAGTATCCGAAAATCTGAACGGTACTGATACAATAGTATGCGGTAACAGAAAAGATCGTTTTTGGAATCACAACTTCGAGAAATTTTGAGACGTAAGTGCCCTGTATAATTGATCACTGTGCCAGCCTTCAAGAGAAAGGCTTTTATAGATTCAAATGTGTGGTTGGTAACCTCAGTTCATTTGATAATATCGATTATAGGAACTTACAAAAGAGAGTGCCGTTCCAATTCCCAGTAGAGATAGAAACATAGAGAAAGCTCTGCAAAATTTAAAGAAAAACATGGTTTGAACATGACCAGTTGTGCGGTTCTTATTTTCGGCGATATGATAGGTTAGAGCATCTCCTAGCGAGGAAAACAGACATTTACAACATCGAAGCCAGAAGACTTTCGTCAATTTCAGGCAAGTATTGGCAAGTAATTGCGGGAAGTTTCTTACCAACTTAACAATGGCTTCTACGAGGTTTTAGATAATGTGTAGCCGTATGTAAACGTTAGAGAGGGTAAATGATGGGTCAATGTTGAGCGCTAGTCTAGGTTGGACTGTGTACATGTCTCTGCTTGACCGGCAAGACCCGGATGACTCTGGGCTACAGTTGGTGAGCCATTAGAAAAAACTAGAAAATTGTTTAGTTAAACGATGATCGTACATCTCATATCATCAGGTCTGAATTATGGATATCAGTGCTTTCGACGTTAGTTGTGTTAATTTGTTGCTTGGCAGCAGCGTCTACTTGAATCGTACGCAAAAAAATGCAGTTCTATGATCGACAAGCAGACACAACACCTGCATTGATCTTATTGATCATTAGTAAGCATATAGACCCGTGCTTATCATAATTTGTAAAAAATATCGCAGATCTGAATAACACTTTATACTGCATGATTGTTTTGTTTCTATAAGGCATCATCTTAAGGCTTCCTATTGCGCCTCAGCAGGCTTTATTGAGACACTAAGCTTGCGTCGAGTTCATTACAAAATAAGTTCTGCTTCCGATAGAAAAAACGTAGAGAAGCGCTTCGAAGCATTATCTGATTACAGATGAAGCCACTTTTTTTTTCGATATTTCTAAGACATGTTCGGTCGCCAGTGAGTTAGATTCCTAAATAGATTTATGATAACGGAATGTAGTTGCTATCTACACCGCAGGAGGAACAGGAAGAAGTTGTTTCATTTTGTATCAACAGTAATTAAAGTATATAGTCATTTCTAGAAATCCCAAAGCCGGTACTATGGCACAAGCTAGTAGGAAGTCCGAAGTTCAATGCTAAATGTGATTCATCATATCGATCAGGTGGTGGCCCGCTGTACCATTCAATGGCGATCTCATTAGGAAAGTGCATCGTGTCCGCTATTTCGCCGCTTACTGTCACAACATCACCGCACTTATATAATAAATAATAAAAAAAAAAGGTATGATGAAGACCTGCCTCGCCGAGACTTTTGCCGCTGGCAAAAAAAAACAAAATACGGAATTTAGTCAAAGCGCATGCCACTAATCGCTAGGTCGGTAATAGGTGAGCTAGATTCTGTTATAATTCATCGAAGTTCTGAGCTCGTCATTATATGGCTCCTTCGCTACATCAAACACCTACCCGTTGGATGGCATATCCACCTAAAGGATGAATATAGAAGCGGTTATTGGGCAAGGCTAAGTTTTTCAATACATTCTGTTTCGATCTAAGTCCATGAACCATTAATGAGGGTGCAGCTCTAGAAAAACCATCTTCTAACATCCTTAAGATGTTTTTGCAGCAGCCATCTGACAAAATCCTGTGGAAAACCACTGACAAAACTCTGTTCAAGTCAGAAAAAACCACTTTGGTCATCTCAGTGCACAGATTTTCGGCATATCAGTGTTAAAACGATTCATCTGCAACCAACTGATTACATATTGAAAGTATAATTCTCATAGAAAATGTTTTCTGGAGCTGTACACCATTCTTCTGCAATAGGCTTTTGCAATTGGCTACTATTTAATGTTGCTAGCCCAGTTTAAGAGAGCTCTTTGCATCAACAAATCATTTAGCGGTAATCGATGCATTCCAGGCAACACCTAGCCTTTGCAAGGAAAAAATGGACCATAATGTCCGAGATAGTACCGCATGCGTGCCACCGTTGAACCGATTTGTATTTGAAAAAAGCCAAATGCTTACTTCGCACGCAATTCATCCGTAAAACAGGTATGCTACTATATAAGAGATAGTAGAGCTTAAGAATAAAAGCGAAATCTATGAAACAGAGTACGTTCTCTTCCGCCTGTACTGTATCGGCCAATATTGCAGCTAAAAGCCTCTCTTAGTTAGTTTTAAGCGTCATCGCGAACATTTCTTCAAAAGGAGTGTGGGAAATTGAATTTCACCCGCCCTGGGAAGTCTCGCACGCCTCAGTTGCGGTAATCAGTACGACGCAAGGGCTTATCCGTGAGTGTTTTTACCTCGCGTAGGTAAATCTATTTTGAGTCGTCAGAAACGTAGCTAAAGTACAGTCGAACTTCGCACAAACCCTCTTCCTGGTGTAGAAATGACTTGTATCCACGGCAACTTCCATCCGTTCGTTCCCATGCGTTCTTAAATATATGTACGAGCAGTATCGCCGGCCATTAGTTTACCACATTTTTTAACAAACCACAGTATACACTTGTCAAAGAAGTGGTTAAATTGCTCCCAAAAAAAATAGAGGCTCAGGGCGGTCTTCGTGCTTTTGAAGCTGAAAATGCCATATCTAAGCGTGACGAAGCAGTTTCGAGCGGTACTTTGAGATGTTAAACTCTCGTCCAACAAAATTTGCTAGTCCAAAACTATTTCGGCAGCTTCTCGGTGCAAGACAAATAAGCATTGAAAACACTGCCACCGCACAAGACTTCTTAACTTGAAAAAATGGTAAATTTAATAATCAGGAAAAAAATTATGACAAAGCCTTCGAATAAACAAAGGCCGAAGTTTCCTTGACAACGTAATGGATTTACTTCGTTAAACAATATAGTACCTTAGCCATGCTTTTGATGAAATACTAATCAATAGTTATTATTTTCGAATTAAACATTCTCACGAAGTCAAGAGTGCTCCGCATTTTGCATTAGAAGGACAAACATCCTATTTACAAATAATCAACAAACTTTCTATTGACGTTTTAAGTAGGATAAGGAAATGCGATGCGATACATTACAGGACAATCCTTAGAATATATACCATAGAAATTTCGCGTGCCTGTTGGCTTCGCGCATGGAGACATTTTTCGATTATTCTTTTCAATGCTTTTCTTTCTCAATCAATTTTTTTCAATGAATCTATTCGCGAGATCGCCGTGAACGATGTAATAAATTAAACTTTACATAGCGACCTTACGAATTCTTTTCTATTGTAAGAAAGTTGTCAGTAATAAATTTGTCTAACTTGGATTGATAGCGAGTCACCGTAGTGAAGAAACACGTTCCAATGAAGTAGCCGGCGCTGTCAGGGAGAAATACTGTACCTGTAATTAAAATATTTATGACATTAGTCCTATATTTTTGGGCGTCTATTCACTCTGCAATTCACAAATATAAAAAATTAACAGTTATCTTATGCATTACATATTTTCGTTTACGCATAAATAAGTTGAATCGACGCACTAAATTACGTTCGTTCCATGTAGACACGCCATATATGAGCAGGAATCGAGGGCATAAAAAAACGCGAAAAAAAAAATACAATATACAAATATGCGCACTGAAACGCGTATGAAAATATTGACGGTTTCAGGGTTCTATGTACTTCGAAATACTGCTGTTAACGAAATACCTCATAAGTAATTATCGGCATGAAATTAAGTACGCTACACTAATCTTCGAATTAACTACCAGTACTGCGGTTTCATTGCTCTGTTTTTTCAAAACAGAGCAATTTCTCTATTATACGATAGTGGTTCAAGCATTTCCTGTTAATTTGTGACTTGTCAATGCCTGGCAATTTGTCGGAAGCTAACTTGGGTATCAATTCGATAACTAAACAAAAGAAGGCAGTGATTGCTAAACCATATATAGTTACCAATTTTCCATCGAGGAGTTTTAAACGTATGGCCGAGTAATACTGGGAGAGTCGGCTCCAGAATTGCGATTGAAGCAGATGACAAAAGTGTGGCACCTATAAAATGAGTCGCAGAACCAAAATATGAACGTTGTATGTATGTACATGCAGCTTCTGCAGGCGCCAGGCCCGGGTTACCTCATAAAGCATCATTCATTAACAGCAAAAAGCTGTAGTTCTAATGACGAGTGGCTTGCTTAGTCAATGACACACAGCTTTCCCCGTCTGTATATAAAATATTTACTATTTGTTCAAGTCTTCTGTCAATGCTTTGAATTTATAGACAGTTTTACGCCCATCGTATGTATTATTTATACCGGTCATCTGGAAAGCTGTAAACGAGCTTTTCTTCAGTTTTTGGCAATGAAACCAGAATGTAGAATGCTGCTTTTTTACCATTCTTGTTAGAAATTTTTAATTGTCAGAAATTTATTCAAAGGGAAGATTTCGCGAGCAGAGCACTCCTAGTAGTCCTGATTCTAGTACTCCTAACATGAAGCAAGAAGAAACAGAGGTCGAAGTTAACTCTACAACAAGAACGAACTTCATAAAGGTGTGGAGGCAATCATCGATTACCCGATTTCAGTGAAAGCGTTTCAGCTACCCTTTCAGTAATCGAGAAGTCTCAGAGCGAAAGGGAGAAAGAGAAGCAGAAATTTAATGACGCAAAGAGGGTAGTTTGTCTTATCAATGTCTTATCAACTTAAAAGTTTAGCGCCTTCAACGATAACCAAATTAATATAGTGTCATAGTAAAGTGGACTATTTAAATTGGATTTTTTTCGTGAGATCCAAACTCGGCTATCATCTCGTTATCACCTCGTTCAACCCGAACATATTTGATAATAGCTGACGTCTTCAAACCGGTGCACGCTTCGCTATGGCAAGTCTGCTCTTTTGTTCTCGAAAAAATGGCTTCCTTCTCGTACCAGAATAGGTAATTAACACATGCCCGCTATGACGAAGAGAATGATCCGCCTCATATATTATATATATTGCTTCTGCGTCCACAAACAATTACCTATTAGCTATTACCTGGTGGAAAATTCAGTTGCCTTTTCCTGAAAGAATACCGTGCAGACAGCAAAGCTTGTGCAGCTCAAATATATTTGCGGTACGCTGGTTTTTTTTTGCGGATAATATTGCTGTTAAATATCAGTTCAGCCGGCTGGTCCCTGGCGTAAAACCAAGTTTGCCTATGGCCAATTTCTAGCTGCGATAATACTAGATATTTTCGTTTTTACTGGACTTGCTAATCACGTATGTTAGATATGGCTCGTGAAGCGTTTTGGTTTTGGAGGAATAGTGGAAACAATGACTTTCTAACAGAAAGTCATGGTTTCTGCGCATTGAGTCTGCGCATTACGTGCAACTAATTTAGGCTAAATCTAAACGTCTCTCGCCTTTCAATTCCCATTTGCTCTATCTGAAACGTATTACGGTTTGTTAGAAATATAAATCTAATGTTTAGTATAGTTGTTTATTTTCTTCTGACAAAGAATCAAAGCTAAAAGGTTTGATGTGAGTTTTCGTTCCTTAATTGGCTGTCGGCCTGGGTGGCGTTGCAGCTCCGGCGTCTGGAGTCTCATGTACTACGGAGTCCGTGAAATGTGCGTTCGGCTTGGTATTGAAGCAATCTCTGCATGACTCTCCAGCATCGTAAGCATGTAGTTCCTTTCATGGAAGACATCTCTCCTTTTCAAGCTAGGCTTTTAGTGGCCTGATGCATTTAGGTAGCAGCTGTCATCCTCCATGTATAGATAGGCGGCTAATTGTCTGAGGAATCACCAAACAATATTTTCTATAACGTCCAAATTCTAAATCGCTTGGTACCAGCCCGGCCACCGCCTCAGTCGTCAGCTGAACAATCCAGGGGATTGACAGGACATACTCTACGAAACAACACCGAATGCTTTATGCTCGTTATTGGCAAACACTAAGGGTTACATGTTATGTTCGGAGCATAACCCAATAACGGTTTATTGTAATTGGCTCTATTTAATAAGTACACATGAAGATTGGCAGCTTTTTAGCAGAGAGTCATTTTACTGCTCCGACTCATTCTTTATTCCTCAATGTATGAAGACCTATTTAGTAATGGCACGTGTATTTACAATTCTCTCCCCCCCGTGAGCTGAAAGCGAACCCAATTATAACGGCCTCTAGGCATTGCAACGAACTGGTTCAGCGTGATCATAAAAAGCCTATGGAGCAAATCTTCATGTGTCATGACCACCATTACTAGTACACACAGTCGCAGTCATTGCAGTACTGTGAGCCCCTTCGGCCGATTAATGTAGAAAAACATTAATCAACAAAGAGAATCCGTTGTACCAAAGGCTTGCATTGTTCACGATGTCAGTTCTTCAAGACTGAGAACCTAATGCTGCCTTCGACTAACTTAATTGCAAGTTCAAAAGGTAAGGTTGACGGAGTTTTGAATGGTAGTTGCGATCTTGTGAGAGCTAGCGTGTTTGTTCTATAAGGTGATTCATAACCAACACACTACAAAGCATACGTCGAAATACCGAAAATAGAATATCATAGTTGAAACGAGATAGCCTCCTACTTATTTGTAGCAATAGCTTTTCAATGAAGCGATGTTTAATGCTTCTTAATGTTTACGTTGTGGCCCCTTTTATTGTCCCTGTCTCAGTTATCCATGCCCCGCGGCTACAAGGTAGAAAAACATAGATACCACAGTAAATTCAGTAGCACAGTCATACTATAATTAGTCCTAATACAGATGAATATATCGTGCAAATATACCTGTTGCAATGATCACGGCCGGTTCAGTCAGCATTTGCGTAATGAGATGAACGTTGACATCGCTTTCTTTTTCCGCCTGGTTGACAAATTGTATATGTTACGTTAACGCTTGTATTGGCTTGTATGTTGACGTTGCTTTTTTATAAGATAATCGTTCTCAGTATGGTGAACTTCGCTTGGCTGCCATAAATGATTTCAAAAATCATCGTTTTTTTTTTTCTAATTGCATGTGAAGTTACAAGACATACGCATGATCAAAGTGGAAGGTTTCTTTCGTCTTCACGGCAAACGTTTGCCTGATTTCTTCTTTCAGTCACGTCAAAGGTCACGAAAGGATTATATCTATACACATTTCTTTAATACTTTCGTAGTATCTACTGTGTGCTAGTTAATTATATTACAAACTGACCTCGTTGTTACTAAGCACGTCTGATTGCAGTTAATAGTACTGCTTGCTTTTTTTTTCATCATCACAACGCAGGCCTGCTGCCCGAAAATCGATCAACTGTAGTGAACAAAGCAATTGTTGTATACCAGAATAAAATTGTTATGATGTTCTATCTATGTTTTATGAAAAAAGTCCCAGCATGCTCATAAATACGAGCAATTGTGTTGTAAGCAAACAGTCTACTGTTGAAAATAACAATTGCATGAAACGATTAACATTTATTGCAAATGCATGGCACATGGGAAAATTTTGCTGGCTAGCAATTCCTATAGTTGCTAGATACGTTGACATTTTAGAACGTATCTAGGTTTTTTTGCATCCACATTCGTTGTCTAACGATCTCTGCCGCGATATCTGGCCATAGAAGTTCATCCAACTTGCTGATTGGGCCATATCAACAAACATGAAAGCCACTGAGGACCGCAAAAAACGACGTCCAAGAACTAAACAGCTATATATGCCCGTGCATACGTCGCAGCTTATTCGTGCATATATGTCTTTAAGCTGATGATTCGATTGGTAGGGGGAAATAGTAAACGTCTTTCCGGTAAACCCACTTACATCTGGGGTACACGGATGCGACATGTGGTACAAAGAGCCTTCGCGGTGGGCTATGCTATTGTACGTACATAAAGGGAGTATATGTTTACGGCAGCCAGAAAAAATAAATGGACTATATTTGCACGACGAACTGGCGTCTGGGATCGAGAGATTATAATAGCAGAACGTAATACGAAGCCTGTACCGAAAAAGAACATCGCTAAGATGCAAAGACACGTATCGCATGTACGTAGTTTGTGCACATACGCATCCAATTAGCAAAAGCTTTAGACGATGATTCTATGTAGGCTCATTGCAATGATATTTACGTTGTGAAAGTTGGGTTACAACAGCATAATTCGCAAATACTGGACAAACCCGAAAGTGAAAGCGTCGGCACGATGGTCTATTCAGAACTGGATATGACCAATTCTCGTTTTTTTTTCGACAAATATTCATCCCTCAAATAGAAAACGTATCGGTATAATTCTGAACAACCATTTCTCACTAGATCCATATGTTGAAATATAAAATTAACATCTTTGTTTCTACGATAATAGTGCTGGCGGATGAAATGTATTGTTTTCTTAAACCATATTCCTGACCATTCGTTATAATGAATTTGATGTAAGCTAGAACATGGCGTGACTATATACTGGATTGTTTAACTTTATCTTTGAACTTTTTGAATCTCGGAACTTATGCACATATGTTGAAACCATAAGCAAACTGCCAAAACAAAATAGACAGAACACCTGTCTCTAAGATTCGAGTAGCCTTATTTGCAACAACCGCGGTTCTCTACTTCGTTAAGCTTGAATATTTTTTGCGCTTGTCCTACATTTTTTTTTCGCGTGTTTGCTCATAAGCCTGGGATATCAAAACCAACAGAAGACATCAAACCATTCATCAAAATGGCCCCAGTGAATACAGGCTACGTAGCTGAATTCCTATAAATAATTTCTTTGCGTTTTCTGCGTTTTTAATTATTCCATCTGTTCTTACCTTGCTAATGTCCTGCATAGCTAAAAGTATTGATTTGGTCTTAACATGCATAAGGTTTACGCCGATAACGCTGATGATAGGGATACCGGCAGAGACTTAAGTGGGCTATTCAACAAATAAATAATAAGGTTGATGCCTGACTTCCTGCCTATGCTGCCGTGTTTTTTGGGGGCGTTAATATGGCGAGTTATAGAATGGAAATCAAAATCCTAAAATTTTGAGAAATTTTTCTAGGAAATATCCTATTCTGAGTGCGTCATATGACAGCCGAAAGAATAAAAGAATAATCTACTCATGTGGCTAGGATCAACAAGCGCCGAATTTGAATTTCAGAGAAGGCGCATGAGAAACTTTGCCAGAAGCTGTCTTTATAAGTAAAAAGCAACAAGTCAAGTTCCATGTAAGTGGTAACTGTATTGCTATCTGTTAACTAACAAAGATCTAATTTAGTATTTAGTTCGTGTAGGGGACGACCACCTTATTTATCATTAACGAAGAACGAAGTGCAGAGAAAACGTGTCCTTGTCGTTAGAAATCATAGTGGTATGTGCAGTATAATCTCACTGGTAGTAAGTAAGGGGCCAACTTAGTTTGATTACATTTTTTAATCGTAATTTACTCAACATCAGTCCGTACCATACCATAAGCATTGTCTTTTACGGGAAAAAGTCCCGGTTCTTTCGAAAAAAAAAGCATATGTTTGTGAAGATGTGCATACATGTGTAAAATACAGTTATCAAATGTCAAATATTGTCAAATGTGCAATGCAGTTATGTTGTTTGATATTAAAGAACAGTATTTTCCTTTATTAATATGTTCTTTTTAATTCACCTCGGCGTTGATTTTCTCAGCAAGTCTTTGTTAGTGTGTCGAGACAGACCGCTTTTCTATGAAGTGACACACATAGAACTATCGGACCCGCCTACAGAAGCGAACTTCAATTTTAAGATAATTTCATGCGGAACAAACTTTTGCTTTTAGAAAAAAATATATAAAAAAGAATATACGAAACAAAGAGTGTTTGTTTAAAAGAAGTGAGTCGTTTCGACTGGCAATTATGCTTTGAATCGGCTAGAGCTCTATCGTGCCATTGCCAGGCCTGGAGTTCAACCAGCTTCTTAAGTATCTAAAACGGTGTTTTGCGCAGTGTTCTTTTTAAATAATAATGATTCGGTATCTTCGTTAATTTCTAGATTCGTGAATTCCTAGATTTTTTTTTTTTTTCAATTGAAATAAACATGTCTGAGGTATAAGTTAAGTCAGATTTTGCTTTCACTGAAGCTTCGCATTCATCCCTAAGTTCACAGCTACTACTGGGATTTTACCCTTAATAATTATTTTTACGTAAACAAGGCCTTACCCAAGGTAAGGAACTCCTCCATTCTACATAAACTAACGCTTTGCATTCCATCTAGCATGTTCGGTTTATGTCGTGATGTTGTGGTACGCCGAAACAAAGAGGTATGGTGACGCGGGCTGACTAAAGAGACTTTCGCAAGGAGTAAGAAGTGCTTGGGACGTTCACTATGGGATCATTGCTTTAACAATATTGATTGTCTCAGAGACCCTTAAGGGGAGCTACCATATAAATTTATTTTCAGATATGTTTACTGTAGGGCCAAACGGCGCGGTAGGCCCACAGCGACGCATGAGCAATATCAGTACTCCTTTATCTCAATTGTCGTTCTCGTATGCTGTTAAGCAGAATCAGTCTTGTAACGTGCGCATAAATAATGATACTGAAACGTGTTCCCTTTAGATGCTATCTACGTAATTACTTGCTAACATATTGTTGTTAGCACTGGCAGGATAAATTAAGTATGATACTGTGATCAACAACACATAAACGTACGTATATTTTACCTGTTTTAAAAGGTTTGTGGAGTGTCGCATTGCTTATACGGCCGGTTACAATTAGATACGTTCAAAAGGCGCACGTAATTAAACACCAACAAGTAAAACAGCAGCCACACAGAAGAAAATTTACTTTAACATCCTACATAGCCTTTTTGCAATGGACCATATCTGACAAGATACAACTGCCTGCCCAATTTTACTATACATAGCGATATACTGTCTCTGCAGGAACTTGAGATCCTACAAGAACGTTTTTTGATCTTAGGTTGTCCCTCTCTGTCTACTTTTACAGCCTGAAATCGAACACGTACTGTACAACATCGATACCACTATAGGCTAGATATAGTAGGCACTATAGATATATAGTACTACAACCGACTTATAACGAATCCGGACTCAGTCCAAATCTGAAGTATTCTCCTTTGATCTGTGTTGGTCGAGACGGTAACGAACAGAAACGACGACCTTTCTCCATGCAGTGAAGCGGGCGTTTGTTGTTCGACCGTTGTTGCAAGATTTGCCTCTCGGACCTGGCTGAATAAAGGACCGCATAATGCTTCAATCATCGCTACCGTTACACCCTCCGCCTTTAATGCCTTCTCTATATCAAAGAGTCCAGCTTTCGAGCGAAATTTAATGGAGCAGAAATGTAAATTGCGCTTCGTAGCTGGCAGTAGCCCGATAAAAGTGGCTACGCCTCAGGCTACCGAGAGTCTTCGACGTTACCCCTTATCTTTTCATTACATTCTCCCTACAGTTCGTCTCTCTCAAATGTCAAAGTAAGTACAACTTCTATTCGTATTGGACAAGTTAATGTTAAACTTATGCATAATCGATACAGTAGTTTGAGAACGAGGCGTTGCACAATGTGGCTACATGTAAGGACAAATGAAGGCAGGGATATCGCTTTAACGAGGTAAGGTAAGGTAAGGTTGGGCTGATATATAGACATGGTTTCGCTTGTGAAGTGGATTCGTGATCGAGTGCGTTGAAGAGAGTTTTTAAGTAAGTAAGTACAATAAAATAAGATCATAAGAGAATCGTATGTCTATGATGTCGTGTCGACAGAAATGGATTAAATTAAATCAAGGCTTACTAAACTATGGACAGATTAATTATCGAATTCAGAGTCATAGTAATTTGTTTTTTTTAACCCTAATCGGATACACGAGCCAGGAATTTATTAGTATTACGATAGCAAAACAACTGGCCATTGGCAATGAAGTCAACGTCGTAGAAACTTCGAACCTGAATACACTCGTAGTCGACTTGATTTACAAGAGACGACGTCACAGTGATGGCTGAAATGAATTGGCCACACATGTTAGCTTTGTTTTGTGTGCTTATCAGTTTATATCATGTTTATCTAGTGAAGTTCATTTTTAGTGACTGTCAATGAATGAATGGTAAACGCGAGCTAGTTTTCGAAACACGCAAGTTAGCCTTGCGAAAAAATATCTTTCTATACAGTCGATCAAAGACGGCTTTCCGTTGAGCTAAGGAAGAATTACATATACCTTAAAGTACGACTAGTTAAATTTAAGCTTGTGTTTCATTTTCTACTGCTGTGTTCTAATGATCACTATTTTCTATACCAAGACATATTTGAATGCATGCAATACGTCTGCATTACCTGTTTTAAAAGATGCTTCTCGTATTGTCGTGTCGTCATTGAACGATTGAGCTATGTTTTAATGGTTAATCAGAGGAATCCAGGTCAATAATAATGCGAAGGTCGGTAAGCTCAATACTATTAGCGTCTGCAATTCATTTTCTGAACTTTTTTATGCTGTTATATTATCCATGCATTCAAGAGACTTACTTAGCACAGGTATGATCATGATCAATACGCCAATGAAAACGGCGTCCTTCCCCAGCAGATAATATATAATTCCGCCATATGGATAGCCCACTGAAACAAGCAGAAATTTATTATATAGAGTTATCCTCAAGCATCAACTATTCAGCCATACGTGCGCATGTCTGTGCTTAGTTTCGGACCTTTACCGACGGAAACGATGCTAACTTCAAACGGAGAGAGTGCCCCTTCTCAACTAGCAAATTTCGAAAGCCTATAGTTATGTTTTACACCTAACGAAAGCTAATTTAAATTAATTATGATAAACGCCAACTTGAATCGCCTTACGGAAAACATTACGAACTTCAGGCGATCCCAGATCCCAGTTTCCAGACACCGCTACACATTCTAGGCACTGGTTTCAGGGTTTCTAATTTGCCTAGTACTTACTTACTTAGTTGTTAGATTGGTACTTAACTGGTTGATGACTACATTTCGCAAAGGCATTTTCTGTATGGAACCAGTTGGAAAAGTCTTTATAGTATTCAAATTCGTCGTGCAGAAGTCAGACAGGTAGAGATTAGCCTTGGGCTATTACGGAGCCGTTACGATCGGAAGTCTTAATGACCATAGAAGTAATGTATTTTAACCGCTTGATTCGTCGTATAACCTTCGTAATACTGGTATTCAGCCTTTAAAGATAAATTCGGATGGGCAAGGGCCATTATGGTAAGCTCGGTAGCAATTGATCAGAGTATACAATGGGGGTCTCAACCTCATCAGAGGAACGAGCGTAGCTGTAGGATAACCGCGTAAATTTCGACTCAGTTTCTTCGCACGTGCGCAGGAAGTGCATGGGTATTTTTACTATTAAGCAAAGCAGTGATAAATTTTGAAGGGCTGATTTGCACCATTTGCCCTTAACAATCGTCCGTTTTAATTTTAGGTTTTCTTTTATTTGTCCTAAATAGATCGCCAACGATGGCTGGCAGGCTACTACCTCCCAGTGATTGTTGAATGTTTGCTGGCTTCGTTCGGGCCAACATTGAAACGCCGTTTTCATGGACGTATGATCCATTATATATGGTTTAGATAGCTAGCGTATATATGCGGGGTGTGATGGGTCATGCTTCGGCAAAAAGTAGGGCTCTAGTCACCACTGACCTAACGATATTCGGCATATAACGGATGTGATCCGTTTTCAGACCATGACCCAAAATAGCCCCACTGCAAGCTATTAATCATGTCAACAATCTGATATGAAACTATGCTCATGTTGCTTCTGCTATCCATATACAAGGTATTGCATGTGATAGTAATAAAAATTTAAACACTAAAGCTTTGTATTAATTATCTAACCAGCAGTAACTAGAATTGGCTGCGAAACCAGGATCTCTTAGCTCCTCAGGATGCCTAGATATAATCATTGTCACGGAGGATGTTTGATAAACTAAAATAGTAGACTACATTATGTAAATAGTAAAAGCATCCATGTTTTTCTCAAAATTACACCTATAATCCTATCACGTCTTCGAGTGTTGAATAATGAAGAAGAAGGCGAACAGATCACTAATAATGAGCTTAGAGAACGTAGAAATTGTTAATATTGACGCAAAAAATGCTTATACACTAAACCAATCAAAGCAACGTAATTGGGGCGCGGGGACGCAACGTAATACATAAAAATTGCACAGTTCGAGAGTCGTAAATTGTTACAATTTATAGTTACTCCGAAAAAAATATACACTTCAGCTAATTGGTTTAAATTGAGAAATGCGTATTAATTAGGAGGCTCATTGCTGGCCTGAAACACAAATACGTACCAAGCACACCCATTGCGACTGCACCCATACCGCGGCCGATAATTTTCGTGCGAAGCTCTTCATCATCACTGTACGTTTCAGCGATCGAACTTAGAGCTGAAAATAAGTAATAAGAACTAATTAATCGTCACCGAGGATTGTCTGCCTAAAAAAAGCCAAGATTTTCGAATTATTTCGCACAACACATGTTTTACACTTGACAAATGCAGTAGCGCATCAGGTAATTTGTTAGTTACCTGTTGCCGAGTGAATATTGTTCTATATGTATGGCCAATCGTATGTAGTGTCCTACAAAACAATGTTGGTAAACGGTGATCTTGAGATACCTTCACTGAGTGAAAGCCAGTAGAATTAATAATAATGCTATGTCGCAGTATTTGCGTCGCAAATGCTGCGACATAGCATATATAGAGAAAATAGCATCGACTGTAAAACGTTTTAACTTCAGTGTTACCTAACGTACATAATCCGACAGAGGTAAAGAAACTAATCTCGTAGTACATACAGTCAATGACCAGATAGTAATTTCCATACCAGTGCTTTTCAAAGAGGGGCTGGCCCATATGCGTGATCTGCTCACGATTGAAATAGCCGTATTTTTCAACTTTGCACCACATGTAAGTTCGCTATCGAAGGTGTCATTTACGTTTGTCCTTACACAGAGTAAACAAGCAACAACAAAGGTTCGCAAATCGGAGCTGGACATGTCCTTGCCGAAGCTTTCGTCGTTGACATCGAACGTGTACCTAGGCAGAATAATGTGACTCCACTTATGCTATCCGCAATATCTAGTTGTGATCGAAATGCATAACGGATGCTTCGATGAAAATATATCATGGCATCAAGTACACGGGCGAAGATTGATGCTTACTACGAAAAAAATAGGCCGAACGAACTTGCATAAAAGACGAATCTCACCGCTGTTGTTCCTCTTGTTACCGATTCCGTCCCGTAAAACAATTTCTTAAGTAATGCTGGATTGGACCCAACAGAACGTGGCCTTATGAATCTGGGGCTCGGCCATGACGGATAGACTTTATTCCGCCAATACGACCAATACATGTAGAACATACATAATGACACAAATGAAAAATTGTATCATATGAACTCAGTGGCGATCTCTTCAACCACATAAATATATTAGCGCAGTATTGAAACTAATAATTGGTAACTAATGAGACTGGTGAATGGGGCAATCACAAACGATTGTTATTACCAGAGAGTAGCCCAGAAATTCTATAGGTGCCCTTAGTGTGGCGAGGGGGTTTCCAGCGTTAATGGTGGAACAGATTTGCAACTTCAGTACGTTTCGTAAAATAAACCCTACTCGTATACATGCTTTGTTGGATACAGTACGGTCAACTCAAATTGAATATAGGCACTTAAGACACCTCTAGCGCTGCGTTCGACAACTTCAAGGTTGTCTTCGCAACATCTAGACGACGTATTCGTAATGTGTCGGCTTCTCAATACTTTCAATGTGTCATCTCTTTCATGGAAATACTATTCTAACATAGAAACAATCTCGCGGTCACTAGCCAGCAGTTATCAGCACAACCTTATAATCGGAAAAAAAAAACATTCATTGAACAAAAAACACGTTCCTAACGTATATATACTCACCTGAAATAGCTATGCCAGCTGACGCGAATCCGTGGAGGATCTTAGCCACGATAATGTGCCAGACCCTATTTGCTATACAAAGAACTGCACATACAATTAGCACACAAATAAATATAGAAATACTTTTCGCGAAATATTCCACCCCCTCAAAGGGTGGTAATAGTATAGAAATGCTTCTTTACTTTCAAAGTATAACCATGGTTGATTATGAAACCTCAAAGGTAAGAGTAAGACACTAACCCTAGGTCAATATCGTTGTGAATTAGTAAACAACATGGGCGATCTTCAATTGTAAGGTATACTGCTATAGTAATGTAAAGTATATAGAAAGAAACTTTTACCGAGGCACGAGATCGTAAGTAGATAGACAGCCCACGAGAGCACCGTACGGTGACTTCGCCTTGACGCGATAAGGCCAACGGCAGGCGTGACAAACAGTTGGACAAGGGCTTTTGTGGCGGAGATGTACGCTGCTATTTCAGTTGCACGGTCCTAATTGGACCAGATGTAAGATTAAGTGAGAATGGCTTCGAGGATCCTATGGCTGTGGTATACTCACGATAATTGCACATTTGTACACTTTTATGACAGACGTGCTATTCCATTCGTATGATTATTAATATCGGATTGATACGCAAACTACTTGAGAAATTGGTGCAACAGGTATAAATTGCTGGTAAAGTTTCTACATAATATAAATATATATTAGTTTAGATAATAGCATGTAAATACAATGCACTATTGTAATATGTATGTGCAGATGCAGGAAAAAAAAAGATAAAAACCATCCAAGTTCCACTAGTAAATCTATATGGGTTGTTATAATAACGACAATTAAGTCAAACATGTCCAAAGCTACTGCGGATTGCTGCCTGTTACATCGTTCGTTGTACATATGCGTGAGGTTATCGGGTCTGAGGATTCGTTCATGAAGTAATTAATTCCATTTTGAACGGAAGTCGCCGGTAACGAATCATTTGATGGTGCCGACGACGTCACGACGCTATAGTTATCGGATCCATTGATTTCGCTAAGAAAGTCCGGCAGCACTGGAACTGAGACAGAAACAGAATTATAGCGAAGCTTAATCCACTATTGTATTTATTTGCATACATTCAACGGCAGTGGTGTTTTATTGTTATGGTAAAAGAGGGAATATAATACAAATTGATAGCAGATAAACTTCACGTTCTTTTTATAGTTTGCACGCACGTTTCGTCGTTCTTATATATAATACGAGCAAATTTTATCAGAGATGGCAGATGTATTGTGTATCGATTTAGCATAGTGATGATGTCGGCGACCTGAGGCTATACGCTTTCTGATTCTAGTCACATCTGCGTGAGTCTGTACTTGTGATTCACTTGAAGAAGCTGATATATTATTATTATTGCGACTGGCCTCTACATTCGCTTTGTTTGATAAAGAAATAGCACCGTGGGCATAAGCTGCTCTCTTAAGCCTAAAAACGGGCAGACCATAAGCTTGTTCCTCCAAGACACCGCGTATGATTTCCATTGAAAATGTTTACGAGACGCATACGACAACGTTTACGAGAAAAATTCTGTTACTTGCTTTATTTTCCGATCGAACTGGGTGCGTGCAGCTTCGTTTGGTCAGCATGTGAACCCTGAACCTTAATTCACTGGGGCATGTTACCATTCTGTCGAACCATCCCGTTGTAGTCGTCCTATTACCGTTCACTTTACTGTAAACTTAGTTCACTTGTTCACTGTCCTGCTTCAGTAGTCCGTTAGAGTCGTTTCGTTACGGCACGCTGATGTCCCATTCCCTAATAGATCCGATTCCCTGCACCAGCAATCTTGTTTCAATTGTTTAGTAAGCATGATTAGAATCTACCATTTTCATCCCCTGTTCTCCTGTAATGCCGCAGCAGATTTTCCATGTCTTTGTGTGAAATACCCCACGTTATCATAGTAATTAAACGATCGGTGTGCTAAAACTGAATCTCTATGCCCTTGCAGTCGTCTCTAACTATCAAGACTTAGTGGTATATTAGGCCGCTTGGGAGGAAAAACAAGTAAGAGGTGTAGTAATATTTCTCAAATGTTTTCAACCGCTTTCTAGAGATTGAAAAAATTTTCTTTTGAAAATATAGTATCGTGCTTATTATCGTTCTTATTGTGTACAGGTAAATCAAAGCAAGTAACGTTAACCATTTAGAGATCAAAGCGCTCTTAATGAAACCGCCGTCTTACCGGTCTGCATTACAGGCCATTATAAAGTTATTACATTTCTCATTATAGAGCAACTTATTTTAAATCAGTCGTATTCATCATGCTTTTTTTTTTGACTAGTCAAGTCTGCACGCAACGTATCGTAAACGTTGCTAGAGCTGTTTCTGAGAGGAGCGGCACGTGTATACGTGCACGCATACATGTACATATAGGATCATTTACTTTCGATGTATCCATCTTTCAAACTATAACGAAGTCCAGTATGTGCATGATGTACTGTTCATAAGAACTCGTCAAGAGTGTTATTTTACCATGGATTTTATTCGGACTTCTCGAAAAACAGATATCGAGGCCTTTTATTTATAAGGTTTATGCAGTGCGAATGTAATTTATATGAAAAATTATTATCTCGGTATATTCATATTGCTGCTTGACTGGATCAGCAAAACTGATTCATAGAAGAATATAAAACCCACGAACAATCACTATGAGCTAAAATAATTTCATACTGCGGACTCTGGACACAAAATATTAATGTTTGTATAAATATTAATGATCACCGAAAGGCGTCAAAAGACTTTCTATAGGCGAAAGTGAATGAGTTCGATTTGTGCAATGTGTAATTCCAACGACGCCGACAACTATCGAGACAACGTTTTTTCTTTAAACACACCGACCTTTCCCAGGGAGTTTTTCAAAGTGCGAAGTTTAATAATCTTCACACATAGGTCTAAGCCTTTTACGAACAGGCGATTAATAGGACATTTCCAATATACCGTATTGAATATTAAGCCACATCTCGCTTTGAGCCTGTGACAACGCCTCATAGAGGTTGCTCAAGTAAAATTATATTTAAGACATGAATGCCAATATTACCTCTTGCAATATATTATCTTCGTATTGTGCTTTTCGATGAAATTGATAAATTAGAAATAAATACCTATATGTATCTATATTCTTATCCCTCTAGCAGTATAGTATTCTTGTACTTGTATACTAATATTCACCTTTTTTTTTTGTTTTTTTTTTTGTCATAAAGAAACGATGTACCATCGAAATAACCATACAGGTTGCACGTAAATAAATTCCTCTGACATATTAAATATTGACGTATCTCAAAACAAAAGACAAATTCATTGTTGTATCGGAAGGATACTGAACATCGACTAAACAGAAAATAGCATGCCGAGGAAGTAATAGACCAACCTTTACAACTATAAAATAGGTTTTCTGCTTGTAGGAAAAAAATTATTATCTGACAGCATATCATACAGTGTAAATGCAAACTTCAAAATCAAGAAAAAAAAAATCGAATCATTGCAGTTCCGCATCATATATAACAATATGAATGCAACATAAATTGTCAACAGAAGTCTGTCGTGACAACGGATGAATTTCAGAGGCAAACAGCTGCGAGTAAAATTGATATCTGAGCACAGTTATTGTTGTTATTGAGATTTCTGCCATCAACACAACCTCAGAGATATAAAGTTAACCCCCTGATTAGACCTACGCAGTAAATTAATAAATCAAAAATAGTTGTTAAAAAAGTATTGAAGATATCAGAGTATCCTGAATAGTTACCTCTTATACGTAAGCTTCCGCAACGAAGCACAACAAGAAAGACAACTCCTAAATTCTAGAAGATGCGGATATTTTCCGATGTGGAAAAAATTGAGTAAATAATGTAAAATGTGTAGAGAACACTGTGTATTCGCGTTATATTTGATTTCAAAATACGTTGTCTTACGAGTCAAGCCAACAAAAGGTTGGGACACCTTTTTGGAACGCTGGTGGGAGGCAAACCTAGAGTGTACATCGCAGTAATCCTCAATCGAGATTCAGTACATCATGGAAACGATGTATGTACAGTGACGTTAAGGTAGGCATTATTTATCATGTAAATAATTGTGCCGTCATGCTTAAATATCTCATACGATATCGACTTCCATAAGCACTTTTTTTTTAATTCTGATAGTTTAAAATAAGGAACCTTTTGAAAGGATGTGATTATTACGGATCACGATCAATGGCTTTACACCAATATGAAGCAGCAAAAGGAATAGATATTTCTCTGAGGTAATTGATTAGTTCTGCATCATAAAAAGACTATGATTTATAACTGGAAATGTCTTATATACAGGAAAACGCCTGAGAAAAACGAGATGGTCAACAAGGTTCGTATATGGTCTACTTACGTCGAGTACACACGAGAGAAAATCTCGTAAACGAGGTAAGTTAAAGACTCCGCGCCATATTTCGATTCAAAATTACTTTCTTGTAAAAATAAGACACACGATATGAAAGAATAGTATACACCTTGTTGCCAGCCTCTCATAACTACGTGTTTTAATTCACTATGCCAGAAACAATGCATCAGAGCCCAAAATTTAAATGACCATAAACCAGTTTGGATGGCCAAAAGAGAAATACTTCGTCTGCTAATGATGAACAGCAAGAGAATTAGAGGGTAACACATACATATGGTAGAAATATTATAAGGCAGAGAAATTTTGCAAAGCTAGTGCAAGGTGAGAATCTCGATAATCTTCAATTCTGTAACCAGATTTAACTTTAGCGTGCTTAAAACTGACGTCATTAGGGTAATATGTACCTACTTCGTTTAAAGACATCATAAACTTTAAAAAAATTATGCTCTGTCGTAATAATTATAATTCATGGGGGACGAATTCGAAAGTACTAAACGGACGAAGCACCAATGACGTAATTTAAATGCGTCACAAAATTATGCCGTTCACCTGGTCCGAACCATAATCTACGCATACCGACGACGGTTTTTTGTAAATCCGTTTTTTTACAGTATTAGACACTGCTGGTATCCAAGCACGTAGCGGCTTCTAAATTTTACAGCTTAGTAAACTAAACTATGTACAGATGACCGAGATATACCTGCGCTGGTGCCACTCTGAGTAATTGTTTCCTATGGTAAAGGCCGTTCAAAAGTGTGGGACATTTAATACAGAGACAAATATATAAATGTCACATGGGGGACATTAGTGAATATTTGATAAGAGCATTTTTCTTTGAAGGGCTATAAAATGTATACCATATAGTGAACAGTTTTGCAATGTAATTCGTAATGCGACAATTTTTAACCCCCAGAGCTTGCGGTTCGCAGTTAATGAACATGGTAGAAACGTGACATGGTCATGTTCATATGTACATAACCCTCACGTCATCGAAGTTAAGGTTTACTCGGGATAACCAACCGATATAAGGCACGAGTATAAACGATTATCATTTGAAGCTCTTTCATATTTTCGGCCACGGGAGCATAATCTTGATAAGCTCAGCCACTCGAAAATTTGTGCCCAGTGCTCAATTGCAATACGCCTACAAACAAGCTTTCTTCAAATCGGTGCGCTTTAAAATCCCTGTTCAATGAAGCGACGCCGAATAAGATCTTAAATCTGTTCATTCACGCAGATTGAGGTAATCCTTTTGTGGGATTTCTTTCTCCATACATCATCCTCTGAATCGCCCCCACTTCTTCGGTAAAGCTTCTAAAGGAAATCCGGTTGAAAAAATCGACCGACCCGCGCAAAACTGCTTATGCTCTTTAGACTAGTAGCACTTCGTTTTCTCTTAACTATCTTGTATATCCGTACCTCCCAGTTGATTATATGAGCCAGTTATCGTAAATACCTCAATGTGAGGTTTATTACTACCGAACGATTCTCAGAAAAGGGATACGTCAGCATAAAGCAGATCAAGTCAAGTGGTATTGTCATTTGGCTTGCAGTTTCTTCAGAAGTGTTTCATTATGTATTTTTAAAAGCGATAAGTACACCTAATTTTCTAACTAGACACGGTTCAGATTTTACGTCCGTCCATCTAAGCCGTTACGCATTGTTTCAGATGGCTGGCCCTTTCCAACACGAAATAAAACGCGGACCCAATCTGTCGGTTGTAAACAGAATGACTAATAGAGTTGTCATTATACTATTGTAAGTGTTAACTGTAATGTTTTAGGTAGCTGCTAGCCAAAGAAGATTAGATGGGCTGCGTTAAAGGGTTTAGTAACATTTTGTTGTCCTTTCTTATGTTGAAGTAAATAATTATAAAAAAAAAAGTAAGACTAATCTTATGATCCTATGTGAACCCGATTTATGTGCGCCCGTTGTTTCATTCGAGTTTGGGAGTACCCCCTGATCAAATTGCCATACTATTCTTGGATCGACCGTGTATTCTCTACGATAAGTAGTGACCCACAGAGCTGTGTTTAGGTGATTATCAAATCATTCGAAAAATATCTGCACTGTTGTATGTGATAGGTTAGACGAAATTAAATCTAATTTCGTCTAACCAAATCATTTAGTCGGATCAGACTGCGGAGACCTTGCTAGTAAGGAGCCAAGCCTCAGCTTTCGCTGGGATCAGAAAGGTATAACTGGCACATTCGTATTCGGTATTTGTGCTATACTAACAGTAAACGTAAGCGTCCTTCGCAAAGCTTTGCCATCTTTTAGAGCAACCACCTATGACAAAGCTACTATTTATGATACCCAGCAAAGATGAACGCATCAGGTATATGTATATATAGGTATACACTTTACGCCTTTATGTAATCTACGTATGCTGCTGGCGCTAGCAGCGCTTAGCGTCAGCTTGGAGGGTTCATTGCTTCTTTAGAGGCAACTTTTCAACGAAAAGCCTGCTCGAGCACCATCTTCGACGGACAAGTGTAACAGCCAACCCTTGGCAGGCCGTTTGCCAAGACCTGCGCCGCGACGCTTGCGTGTAAATGCGTGTGAATCTCCGAGTACCCGAACAAAGTGGCGTACAAGAATAATATATCAACATTTTCGCGCATCTTGTACGACAAAGCCTTGTTACACATTTTCAACTTAATATATATAAAAGGTAGGCAAGGGAATGCCTGGCAGCCTGTGATGCTTTCAGGCACAACGCTCTACTATAGCGGACAAGCATGCAGCCGTGCAGTAATGTACTTTGATATATTAATACAGTATCTTTATCAGGGCTGCTAAGAACGCTGTGTTAAGGGTGTTGTGTGTGCGTATGTATATATATATATATATATATATATAGGCACGAGGATCGAGCATGATGTAGAAAGATCGAGGTGTATTTTATTTATTTAACAGTTGTTCTCCTTTTGGCTTCGGTGAGGGTTCTAATATACGTCCGAGTATAAGTATATAATTATGAGCTTATTCCGCACTAAAAGGAAATAAAAAGGTGATCAATAAACTTCTTATTGTCTAGCCCTATATGAACCAACGTCTTCGTAACTTTACAGGCGTCAGCACGGCAAGGTGTTGCGAGCGTTAAACGGCAAGTACGCCGACTCGCAAACGTTGAGTATTGCTTTTGGTAGCCATATCATACTTTTTAAGATGTCTTTTGCAAAATAGAACGGGTATGATACTGTACGAAGCATACGAACATTTGTAACTAATAAAAACCTTTAATTTTATCTAAGCATATGGAACCTGTCAATAGCATCGTAGCGTTTTTATACTATACCATTTGATTCTTTATTGGCCTGCAAATCAAAGGACGTTTTCACTGTGTTTGCAATCTAGCATCATACAGCATCTCGACAAATAAAATGTTCGGTTCTGGCGAGCTTATCTATTGCTTAATTTGTTGGCTAAGAAAAGTAGTCCTCTCGCAACGTTCGGTTTTCCAAGAATCGGATGAGAAATTTTTTTATTCTTTCATTCTCTTTCGAATTCAGGTTTCATCCAGAAGATATGGATAAATATTAAATAAACAAAAAGTTATTGCAGTATACTTTACCTTTGTATATTGCTAGGCAACACACAAGGGTAAAGCAACTACAGATTTTTTAAATTTAATCTACAATTATTACACTTGTTTGTATTGTAAACAAAAAAAGCTCTAAGGTTTCGGACGATGCTCTAATTTGCGTTTATTTATGTAAGTACAATTCGCATAAGGTTCTGACCATTTAAGCAAAACATATAAAATTTTAGTGAACGGTGAGATATGACCTTTTTAGAACGACTATAGATGTCATACAGAGGCAAATTTCGACAAGAGTTACTTTTCGCATATTTTAATCATTGCGACTCGTGCCTAAAGGACCTACCTCCAATCTATTAACCCGCTTAATCTCTCTATTTTTCGGGCTTTATGTCCGGTATCGCTGTCAGGCATTTTATCAGACGACTGGATTGCAGCACGAAACAAAATGCCCGGGTTGGAATCCAGACCACAACGTAAGCCAGTAAGCTATCACTTCATCTATTTCATGGATATCTATCCCGTTTCTTCTCTCAATATTTAGCAAAAAAATACGCTCGAAAAAAAAATTTGCAGAACTTTCAGCTTTTGAACAAGAAAAACAATCCAATTACAACACTTTCATAAACCTGACCTTGTTATTGCTTTCTAAAGTGAAACCCAAAGTATAAAACGAGCTCGGGACCGGCGAGATGCTCGCTATAATTTTGAAACGAAAACTCTAATGCCTACTACGTACCAGTTCTATAGGTATGTATACAAGCTCTCTGAATTGTACTTAGTTGAATACTCTAGAACTATAATGTTTTCTACACACATCTACCATTAATGTCATTACCAGGCTAAAATGTCTCTCGGAACGTTCTACCGAATCGTCAATGCATATATACATATGACATATACAATCGCAGTAGACGCAGCCGCAGTGTTTTCAAACTGTAATCAATCGTCCTCAACATCTACGCGCAAAGAAAGGTTTACTCAAAAACACGAACGTATTATAGCATACTAAGGCAAGGCTCTCGCTGATTGCAACAGGTAGAGACGTGAACAGAATTATGTAGCTAGTCTGCCCGTACAAAAACAGATTGGACGGTTTTCCTTGATGGATTTTGAAAGCATTTAGATATCGACTATCTAACATGGACTGTGCATAAGGCGAAACTGAAACAGGGATTCAGATCTGAAATGGCCGACGGCTGAATCTAATGGAGGGTTACGGGTTGTATATACATCTGTGTTAGTGCGCATCAGTTGAGAACGAAATGTATAGGAAAAGTTCACGACTACTCGGGTCGAATTTGTCGATTTGACACATTTGGACGGATTGAGGAGTATGGACTGATACGAAAGACACTGAAACCTTCCAATTGGACGCCTAGTGCCAAGCAATTACTGTGAACTTCGGGCTTGCTAGGATGCCGTCAATTCAGCTTTATTGGATTGAATGGCAAGAGTCAGCAGCTGACTACATACAAAAATCTATATGAACACAATCCTTGTCCTGAGTCCTGAGAAGAACTAGATCAAAGCCGCAGATTCGTACAATCTAGGAATGTAACGTAAACCTTTCTAACCATGCTTATTGTCTATGTACCGTATAATACAAATAAAAACCACTAATTCTATTAAGGTAATTTATCATCTATACAGATCTTATTTATTCAATAATGTCAACCAGATAGACTATAATTAGTCAAATGTATGTATTATATTTAAATTTCTATAATTCACATATGAAATGAATGCACTTGAACGGAACTTGTCAGTTGCTAAAGCACTCACTTTCTACTATTCTAAACAAAGGATTAGATGAATTGAAGATAAAAAAAGCTGTACCTTAATTTCGGATTCAGCATGTTCAGAACCTCGCCTTGATTACTTTCATAAAGCCATGATGACGTATTTGTTTTCTATACGTTAGGACTGATGACACGATGAACAACAAGCTTACGTAATATATATATATATATATATATATATATATATATATATCAATCCGTTAGCGTTTATCGATCGGGTTGAAGGGAACACGAAGGCGGCTGCATAGGAGGGAATGCTGTGGTCAATAAAGCATACATAAACCCCTTCGACGAAAACAACAAACGAAAGCCAGAGTAACCGTTTCCTCAGCGGCATAATAAAGTATCGAAAGTGGCTGGCACGGCCTTTATCTTATTGGCTCTTTGTCGCAGGTTTGTTCTAACAGTTTTACACCTTCTACCGGTCCTCCAAAAGCTTTATAAGTGGACCTTAGGGAGCGAATTCATGCTACTTACAAAGACACAAACTTTAGTAGTCATTTAAAATTATTATCTCATGCTTGCACACACCCGACAGAAATAATATGCATTTATGGTGCAGTTGCATTGGCATGTTGTGCCGTTCATTTTTACGGAACAACCACTAATCGTCTTTTCGTTATAAACCCAACTTCTTACCCGATGTACTTTCTTGTAAGGATGCTAAGTCCAAAAAACGCTTTTTATTCTCAACGGTTTTTATTCTACAACACACAAAATGTGGACAACGTATGTGGACGGCGCAGCAAAAACAAAAACCCACTTATTTCTTAGAATACGAATGGATCGATAATTTAATGAAATTTTTTTTTGAGAGCTGCAATTTATTCGATGATGTGGACTGACACGCATGCTTTAATAAGCTAACTTAAATCTGCGGTATCGTTTACTTTCGGTCACTTATCACGAGTGAGCTGTGAATAAAAGGGGGGAAGTAATTAGCTTTCTCCCTCCTGTCGACATCACTCGAAATTTGATATAACCGTATGATTTTAAATCTGATCTTTGTATCGCAAACGCCGTCATGTATGACTGATAGCTCTGTTTGAAGGTTCTTTCGACCTGACAAGTCTTTTAAGGATAAAAAGCAAAAAATTTTACAATGTCACCGCATTTATTGGTTAAATGATGTATTGCGATCTCAGTCAGTAAACAGAAAGGCAGATCTTTTGTGGAGTTCGAGCACTGACATGTCCGATTCGTATACTATTAAAGCGATTTTCGTAAGTCTAGGGTCAATTATTAAAGTTGATTACATCTAAACATTAAATGAGCGCTATATATAAAAACCAGCATTATGCTTACCAATTAACAACCATTATTAAACAAATTTGATTATCGTCGTCAAAAAATTAAGTTTAAAAAGTGAAGTGTTACTTGAAAATTACAATTTTACACTAACCGGCAGCTGCGAGTAGGATGTTATCGACATAAAGCGATGAGTACACGACGAAAAACAAGCATTTCGCCGAATGACGAAGTTCAAGAGCCTTTGACGTAAATCTTTCATAAACAATATTTCCTGTAATGTAATATTGAGATTTGGATAACATGACTTCAATAAGTGACTGAAAAAAAACATTACGTAAAAAGCACAAAAATCAATAGAAAACAGTGGAAACTAGCTCCACACCGCTCATTCATATATTATTACACAAGAACACTGCTATTCACTATCAATCAATAAAGAATAGTCCTTTTTTTCAGATCCAAAGTACACGGCTTAGCATTTGTCCCAACGCAAAAACTTGGACTCACAAAATCGTCTATCTCTATTTAAAGCCAGTGTTTATAGGCCTGGGAGCGTTCAAAAGATATGCGCGTACACTATTACTCCTTCACGGCTTCCTGCTGGACTAGGCCGTACCCAAAGCTTGCCACTGCTTTGCCTCATTCATTTCTCGTTCACCTAATCTCACTCATTATCGATTTGAGGATAACCGGTTATTTATCCGACATTAATTTAATAAAACATTATGCAGGCCTACTTACCGATCCACATGTTTTCAGCTCTAGAAGCTTCACGCAACTGGTCGAGCAAGCTGCTCGTTTGTCGCTCTTCGTCACACCAAATGCTACCACACTGAGAAAGCTAAGGAGGGGGCATACACGAAACGTGACAAAACCTCTTTTCCTCGGATTGTCACTAAAGGCGAGGCGTTATCGAGACAGAGTCTTCACTAGTCTTTTATAATGCCAGACAGAAGGAACTTTAATGGGTCTTATAAACAGACCGGGGTCGTAGGTGTTCGATTTCAGTATTCCGGTTGGCATATTATCGTTTTCCGTTTGCACTGGCCTCTAGTGGCTTGACATAACATATATCGAATATGCTCGGCCTTCATAATTATAGCTAGAACTAGACGTCGGCTAACATAATCTAGGTATTAATGCTCATTCATTTCTCAGTGAGGCAACTGACTACATAGAGTAAAGGGTGTAACTAGTACCAGTTTTAGCCATGTTGTGTGTTCTAATAGTTTTAATCCCAGAAGATCTTCCTAGAAGAGAACAATGCAAAAATCCTACAAAGCTATTATTACATCTGACGGCATTCTCGCCGACCGTTTCGGAGACGTTTTTTGCATGGAAGAAAACTATAATTCGAATAGGCAGCTTTTTGAAGTACGCGATCTTTCTTTGGACATGCGTAGCTGTTTGCAGTCAGTCGTAGATTTCCATGTCGCTACAGAGTCAGCACGGACATAAAGCCGAACTGACAAAGCGTGCAACACTTTCGCGTGTCCATAGTTTCAGGTACAAGTAGTCAATCATCAGTATACTACAGTAGGCCTTGTTCTTGGCCCGCGAAAGAAGCATTTCAATCTTAGCAAAATCGATCTTGCCGGTTTACGTTGTAGGTCTTACTTACCCTATAGCAGTTTTCCCTTATTCGCATAGATGCGTCATTTGTTTGATGAACCTCCAAATACAGTTGAATGCCGCCGTAATAAATGCGTCCATTTGTATTTAACGAGACTTGTCATGGTTGCTAACTCAGGTATAGCGGTAGTTCGCGAATAATTGTCTTAGATACTGCTAAACGTTATACTTAACGATTACGCATATAATTACCTCACTCCTGAACTCTAATCCACACGATTTGTTTTTCTCTAAAGAGTTGCTTTAATATAATAGTAACGCTTGCACATAAATAGAAGCGCATATAAATATAGATGGATATTACCGAATAGTACACCTGTACCTTTCGTTCACAGGATTAATTTCAATTCTAGAGATTTTGTTAACGCGATTATCGATGAACTACTGCAGTTTGAAGAACGGACAGTTGTTCGCGCTGAATCGCTTACTCCATGGACACACAATGAGTACGATCGGAAGCATGCTTCATCACACGAAGTTCGACTTGTAATATAAGGAGACTCTCATTGCAGTGACCCCATTGTATTGTCTTCGCTGAGATGAGATAGTACGCGCATACTTCTGATGGCTTTATACACTCCGCCGCAGTTTGAACAAACCTATCTAATTGGCTGTCAGAATCCGACACAAATGCTTGTTCGTAACAGAAGAGAGACCTAGCTCATCACATCCAAATCACACGTAACTTAAATACATTGAGTTGACCCCCCCCCCCCCCCCCAAACCTGGTATCGAAGCTTACACAGCTATAGTAGACCAAATAGCGGCAACAATCATTCATCGCATTAAGGTTTCCCATTGTGTGTTGCCAACTGCGTTGCTAGAGTTCCACTTAAGCACATAGTTTACGGTATTTCAAAGCGCATAGCTCCAAAAATTTTACTCCAACGAGTTGGGCAATACCCGCTTACACAATTTCGTCTCGAAACAATTAGCAGCCTAATCGTATGAACTAATTTTTATATGGCACCGAAAAACACGAAACGTGGAAAAATTATGAACACGAAAACATCCCGTATTTCTTGAGTTAGTGTAATTGGTCTAAAAAAAAACAGGCAAACGTATGTGGTCAAGGTAATACCGACCACAGTAGACATCGGATGCAAGCTAAGTGTCTGACAGCTTTTTGTCTACTTGCGAATAACTCAACTTAAAAAACAGCCATAACGAACGAATGTGAATTTATTGTATAAACTAACTATTGACTTCTCTATACTCCATCGTCATGTTCTACCGTAGTCATCATCTACTGTACTGACCGCTGCAGAAAATTTCCAGATAGTTAGGTGAGAAGCATATAGCAATCCTGGGCTTGTTTCTCCAAATTTTTCTGGATATCGGCGATTTTAAGGGCCATGATCCACAGTTGGAATGCGACGGCCCTTTCATAAAGAACTCTGCGATCCACAGGGAGCGTCCTATAGAAAATTTGAAGCGCTTCGTCACCCTTAGCGTTGATAGAACTCACGCTACTATAGATACAAACGAGCGATCGGACGTCATATGTGCCCTTGTCATGCTCCATGATTCTCACGCCATCCGATAACCTATATAGAAAGGATAGATGCAAGATTTGCACAATTTATTATCATTGCCGTTAACAACCAACAAGTCTTCGCGCAGTTATCGTCATGTCTGTGCCAAATGCTTTAAACAAACTGTGACTGCGTGTACTTTTTACACGTACTTTTCTTTTAGGAGACTCTCCCTAACTCGGAACTTTAAAGCGAACTTAGCGATGAGCTATTTTAAAACCTTTTATTTTTCATTCTGTACATAGCTATACGAAAACGCATGTTTAAAAGCTTGGTTTGCCAATACGTTACTTTACACAATTGCAGGCATTCAATGCTTTTTGGTGATGGACATTTTTATTGAAGGCCCCCGTGATAGCTAGGTTTGAAAAACGAAAAGCTCACTTAGAATTCCTATTTGAGATTCCGTGCAGCTAACATACTCACGCGTCCCTGGGCGCTCATCGTGCTTATTAGAGATACGTTTCGTAGCAACCGAATATGCCACGATTGTTATTTTCTATATCTCTGTGTTTAATGTGTAAGCCTAGCCGCAGGAGGTGAAGGTCAATAGTGATTATTACATGAAACAATGTACGCATTACTCACTGGCGGCTTCCGTTTGCAATGGCTTTATCGACAATACGACAAACGTCATTTCTGAACTTAACCCAAGCCCTGGCGTTATCATCACGTTGGCGGTTCTCCGCAGCAGCGTCTTCCATGCGCAGTTCGCTTTCGGGCTGGTCAATTTCGCGTTTTCCGAGATGCCGTCTTAAAGCAGCTTCGTGTAACTGGATTGCTTTATCTAAAGGTTCGGGAAGCTTGCTGATTGCCCGAATTGAGGCATCTCTGACTTGGGCTAGCTGAACCTGCACCCAGTTGGTATAATTGGCTACACACTGCCTGAACTACACGGAAAAGAGTTCACATTAGAGGAAAACAGCTATGCCTTAAAATAAACATGATTGGTGCGCGACACAAGATTTAAGCATAGCTCGCTGTTAATAAGTTTTCTGTCAGAAGCCTAAACCTTGAAAGTTCCGCAATTGTTCTAATAACGAAAATAGAAATTATAACAGTGATTAACGCTAATCTGAAAAAGAGTGGGAGAAATTGGCCTCGTATTGATAGCCGCAGCTGCGTGAAGCGATATATCTATGTAAAGAAGGTAAAACATACCCCTCTATCTTTCAAAGAACATTGTTGACCATCCACAACCGCGATAAATGCGAGAAAAGCTGCAAGATTTAGAAAATGAATAAATGCCCAACAGAAAACATCGAGCGAAGACATGAAACGCACATAGTTAATACTATAACACCAAGGTACAATAAGACTCTGCTTGCACCGAAAAAAATGACTATATGTGCTAGAGGATGGTAACCATGCCAATCGTATAATAATAGTATGTATTCCTCAAAAGTCGTCAGCCGCGTTTTTTACTATTAGCTTTGTATAGTACGAAACGACGGCACGCACACAAGTAAAAACATTTACTCAATACAGGGAGTGCATAGGAAATTACGAGCTCATAGGATAATAAATAGCTCTAAAATAAAATACGAGCTCAAATAAAGATAGAAATAGAATTTCATATTCAGCACAAGTTACATCGATTTGAAAATGAACGCTTTTATAGAACAGATTTCATAATTGAATGAATTTTCGTACGGTTCAAAACTTGCTGAATAAGCAGTATTTATAATTGTGACTTTTACTACAGTTATTAGTAACGGTGAGACCTGTGAAAGTCAAAACTTTTTTTGAATATCGTAAAGTCAAGGACGATTTCACGAATTTCGAAACAAGTCTTCTTTTTTGATCTTTAGTTGTCTGTATTGCCTGATGATCTATTTTATATGTCAACCATAATGCTACCGTCCTCTACAATGAAATGTAACATATCACAGCATTGTGCTGGAATAGCACAGACAAACGATTGAAGCAAATTTACCCACGCCATAGCGTTTACCTGACGCTAGCAACAGGTGCATTGTCCTTACTGATAGTTTGCAATTTTGTTCTGTTCAGAGAAGACGCTACACTGCTAATAGTTGTATTGTCAGTCACTCAGCACTGAATGGATTGTGAGGACGCTTGTGCACGTGTGAAATTTAAAGGCGTAGGAGGCTACAATAGGCGGAAAGTTGTGTGCCTAGCGACCCTGTGTACACTTTGCGAGAATGTTGAGCCACTTGAGGGAAGCAATCATCTGAGCAAGCAGACATTGAAGGTTGTGACTTCGTTGTCTCTGAACGCTCGGCAGCATGATTTATGTTTTCGAATTAAGGAACCCTTCTTTCCTGCATACATACAGTCATTGTGGCCTTAACTGAAGCTTACAGAAGACATAAATACAGCTATACACCAGTGTATATATCTTAGGCACTACTTCTAAGGGCATAGTAATATGGGCGATGGTATATTATCAGACCGTCGACGCCTAAAACAAAAGATGTTTTCTCTTCTTATTAACGTACTGTACAGACACTGTGATATCATTCACTTCTCAGAGATCGGGCGTCATTATTATTTGCGTGTGATAATTGAGCTAAAGATCAGATGTCGTCTCATCAAATGTTGTCGACTTATTCAGTGGCAAAGCCAGCTTGGAGGATTTGGTATCAAAAAAATTATCGCTTGAGTTATGGAAAACTTACTGTTCGCGGCGGTCTTTCCTTGAACCCGTGTTTATCTAACTCTGATGCACTTATGATTTAGAAATACTGAGCATATCGTTTCTTGGTTGCCAGTGCCTCGAGGGTTGACGATTACGCCGATATATACCGTTTACGGGAAGTTTCGATTGACAGTATCCATTTTGGATTGGATTGTTCCACGCATCCAGGATGCGGTAGCCATGCTGCCACTTAAGGTTAGTCACCACAAATGGAGGCATCCGTTCCATAAGTGAGCATTGCCGAAACAATTAGGTTAGAGTGTTATCTAAAATTATACAGCTTTCGGTTCCAATTCTATGCAAGGAACTGCCAAGCCCATTGACCTAGGCTATACCTACGATTACTGGTGGGAAAGATCCTAAATTCGGTACAGATTCAATATTTAGATTAGCAAATGCCCTAATATCCAATATTTTAATAAATTTCCAACAGAACCAAACTGCTGCGCCAGAGAACAGCTAGTTAGCTTCACGACGTTAACGTTTTAAACTCGTAGGACGTAAATGTAGATTTGCATTAACGTTTCGCGAAGACCCGTTGTTATTCCATGGTCACGATGTTTAGCTTTTTTGATTTTAAATCTAGTTCACTTCGTATCACATCATAAGGCCATAAATTTAACAATTTAATAAATTTAATTAGTCTTTCCAAGGCACCGAGTCTTAGAAAGATTCTGTAGTTACAATAGACCTTTCCACTTACTAATTATCCTTTTAAGCCTGGAAAAGATCAGGTATTTTATAACTGTTTTACTGTAATTTTTGGCGTTGTTCTTCGTTTGCGTGTATTTATCTTATGGCGCAATGTTGTGCAATCAGTAATACCGCTCTAATAAGCACAGCCCGTCAAACAAACTACGACGCTAGAGCAGTAATTAAACAACGCATGTACTACACGAACGTGGTTCGAAGGTTTAATTGGACCGTTAAACTTGATTACGAACAAGCTATTTTTGCTCCTGGAATTAGCGACATTGAAATAATCTAGCTAAGGGCCCGAATTCAGTTGCACATTTAGGTACTATCCTATAGACATTATAGGAAGTTCTAAACAAGCTTAGATCTAAACAACAGAAAAAATGATCTCTTGTTTGCGCACCACCGGCGTTATCGTGTTTTCCATAATAAATAAACGTTTTCTTTTTGTAGTAAATGCTTCGTAAATTTTCTCTACGTAGTGTACTAGCTGCATCGATGAGCTTGTAACCATAAGGCAATATCTATTTCCACGCGTGATTGATGGCAAAAAGATGAAAAATTCTTTACATTGCACCTAAGCTGGCCTTCTAAAGACATGAACTGGGTATCGTTAAATTGTCTATAATAGTACTGCGTTTTCGTACAGTATGTAATTCCATTGGTCTGATTCGAAGTAATTAACTACCTTATTATGAAAAATTAACGGCAAGGAATAGAACGGACCGGAGGAAAACTTGAAGCACTGCCTCTATATCCCAGGCTCGTCACAAAAACAGTGCAAAATTCCGCTAAATTTGCAATTTATGTAACCAAATTTAATAACGACACAAATTTTGCGTTCAGCGTTTTATCGCTTAGACCAATATATGAGTCTCATTGTTGTATTTATTGATATATCAGAGGGTTTTCGATTTCGGTCAACACTTCGACATGAAATAACAACGTATTTATATTCGGTATGATTTATTGGTAGCGTTCTTCAGATTGCTTCAATTTTTCTTTCTCGAGTAGTAATTACATTTTTTTTCTTGTATTTTAGGCTTACATTGTAAGCTTGTTTCCTGTTTTCCAAGGCAATATATCTACATTGGTGTTAAAAGGACAATTAAATGAAATGTCGCGCATATTAACGTACGGTGAACATTCGACAAATGAGGCTGCTATTGTCGACTATTATATCGACAAATAAGCGAGTTATTGTACCGTCTATCATTTTTGTATAAGAAACGAACCACTTACTATTTGACATATAATATAGTAAATTAACATTTTCTAGCCACTTACATCTTGAGTAGTTCATTGTTGACCCATCCTTTTCTAACTGTTATCATTAATAGCCTGCCTAGTTACTGCTAGGTTTGCCTTTGAACTTAATGAACTGACTCGTCACACCTTAGGATTATATAATAACATTCGTTGTAAATTATCATTGTAGTCTAAATGTATAAAATCGTAAGATATGGATGCGCAAATGACCTCTTCTCCCATATAATTGCTTAAGAATAGACCTCAGTCAGTAATGACAAAGATGCCATGGTAAACCTTCTATATCGAACTAAAGAAGTTATTTCACTCATAAAATTATGTGCTTTCCCCTTTCTCAAAACGCTTATAGTATATAAATAATGTTACATCTTGAAATACCATACAATCTAACATTTAGTGAGTACCATTTTGTCCATTACAGTATCATGAGACAAGCTAATATCTTTGAACGAATGATCTTTTCTTTAATGTTACCACATATAACTGTTGTAGGATTGGATTATACCGTTGCATCGAACAGCGTTATAAGCCTTTTCTAATTTTGCACTTACAATTAACTTTATCCACCGTTATCACAATAGCATAAGCACTGTGAAAATATTACTACACAGTTACTTAACAGCCAGTTCTACCTTATTTCGTAGGTTCTACTTTAAAAATGTTACTTTAAATGGGTTTTACTCTTTTTCAAAGGTCACTTAAGTTGATGCCACTCTCAGCAGAGTTGCAATAGCACAATTCTATATAGCGTGGTCAACGTATTTGCAACAAAAATGTAAAAACTTGCTATCGCTATTCCGATTATTACCCGTCGTACTAGTTCCATTATCGTGTCTTGCCCGGAAGATTGGAATCTTTAGAGATTCCAATCTTCCAGAAGCTTCCACGAAGGCTAATGCTATTACAGTTACTACTATTGTACGGTAGTGGTCGCTCTACCGCAGGTGCTACATACAGATTTCACTTCATTAACTCGTTCATTTTATGATTAAGGTGGGTGATGCCTGTGGTCGTCATCGAAAAATCCTTGAGGGAAAAATGAATTGAACAGGTTTACTAGAGCTGGATCTTCAGACATGAATGGCGCACTGCTATTCTTTGTCAGGGCGCTAGAACTGCGAGCGATTTCTTCCGAGAAAACGGACGATGCATTCATTGAAGATCCGCTAGCAAAGGACTCGGGTGTGTAGATTACAGAGGATGACTTTGAACTTAAGGTGTTATACACTGACCCACTTATCGCCGACGGGGTCGTCAATAGATTCTCGTTTCGCGATTCCTCGGATGATAACAACCTACAACACAGACAAGTTCGAAAGGGCTTGTTTTAGTAAGCGAAGTCGAAAATTTTAAGTCACTTAAGTGCTTTTTCAGATACTTCGAGTGGTTCTGCATTTATGAGAAATCGATGAAGCTAGACTTTAAGAGTCGAGAACGTTACAGTACAAATTAAAGCAAGTAAATGTAGTAAACAAACTAGTACGTCGGGTAAACGCTTTGTGTAAGACGTAGGTAATGTTGACACATGCTTTGTCTGGGTGATTGGAGAGATAACCATTTGTGTGCAGCACGTCAAATTTGCAGTAGACCCCTTAAACTGAGCGAGTCAACCATTTATCAATGATGTATTATTGAGTATCGAAAAGATGCTTAAAATTTCGCTCAAATTTCGACATCACGTTCTAACATAGAGTCTCAGAAAAAAAATGGTTTCAGTTCATATTCAGAAAACCTGTAGTTTGCACACTATGATTGAACGCCATTTATTTAATGCCGGCCCTATTTACCGTTTCTTGGCAACTGCAATAATTTGTGATTCCTCGTAAAAGAAGACATGCAAGAGGGAAAACAGGGTGCTTCTTACCAGCGGGTCTTAAGATAGCTATGGCAGCGTTCGGTCGGAACGTGATTTGCGTTTGCAGGTAGGTCCGCATTTGAAGCAACAACAGTTAGATGCCCACGCGGAACAGCGGAAACTCCGCCCGTGTTGTGTAAATACATATAAGAAGGTGCAGGTGATCTCACTGTCGGCATAACGCCGCTCTGCTGGTATTGAGAGCTAAGAGGTCGTCGTGCACGAAACAATACGGGCTGTTCGGCACCAGGAAGAGAAGCCTTCACAAACGAGTGATCGGTGAGGTACCAACGCAAGCCAATTTCAATCATATCCGAAGGATGGCCTCCTGAAAACGAGGCACACAAAAGCGAAAAAACAAGTCTAATGATGTTATATATTGGGTTGACAAGTTTTTTTTTTTTGCACTCAAGGGTACGCCCGCGTCAAGTCAGACCGAGTTAATGGTGGCTTCCTTTCTGAAGTTATTCTGAGATGAAGTTATTCTTAATGTTAACAATTTCGGCCTCAAGCTGTACGAGCAACTTAAACTTACCCGGGTGGAATTAATTGTTCTCTTTACTTCTACTTATACATAATTGAGAACCTTATGACACTTGGTTTGGCAGGAGTATCGACACTTAGAGAGTGCAATCATGGCAAAAAAAACCTCAAAGTGTTCATAACTATTTGTGAATCAAATGAAAGTGTTAATAAACTGTTCCCTGGAGTACGAAATATTATGCCTACCTGTTAAGCCCGTATGTGCTCTGGTTGTGAACAGTCTAATTACTGGCGTATATTCTCCGTCAGGCAGACAGATGTCTACCCCGTGAGAACCTAATTTAGGAGCTTGAACAGCATGGACAATTGTCTCAAGGTGCAGCTTCCATGGATGGGCCATCCAGGTAGCACCAGTAAGATAATTTAGTGGCGGCAGGTAACGAGCGCTTGGCGTACTGATATTGTACCCCAATGGAGGGTCGCGAGGTACAAGGTCCACCACCAACGAATAATGGACGTCGACTACAAGCTCTGCAGGCCGTATATGAACGCACGGAAATGCCGTGCCCCCGCTCACGAAAAGCTAAAAATATAACAATTGTAAATCGAATACATTATACTTTGAAAAAAAATTACGAAAACTTGCAAACTAGTCGCGTTACCTCAAGTTTACCCATGTGAATGTGGGACAGAATACAAAATCATAAAGTATATTTAAAAAAATCTACATTTGGCTTCTATCGAAATGTTCACTACATTTGTGCACTTCTAACATACACTAAATTTGTTCCCGTAAATGGTTTACCTCACCTTCATCGTAAGTGCTCGAGCGTCGCAGAAAATTATTCTTGAGGGAAAGTGTCTGTCTGGATCCTTCATAATATGCGCACTCTGTTGCCTCAAAAATGTCAATTTGAACCCGAAAAAAAACCACGTTTGTTTCTCGAAATTTTGTTATCTTCAATCATTCACAGCAAAAATGTCATTAGCCTGATTTGTTTTGCAGGACGGTGTAGGATAACATCGGAGAATTAAAACCACTATAATGGCAAATTGCAGCACGCGACAATTTAGGACAAATGAGGTGATACACAGTGCAGTTTACTGTTGCGAAATAAAAAAAAAAACTACCTGAATGCGAGCTTCATCTATGGGAGGGTCTGGGTATAAGGCTTATATCCTATATACAAGGATTATACCATTGTTTAAAATTAATGTTAAAAAAGAAATGATAGATATGCTTTTTGAAATTTTGCTCAATAAACACATTTACAAAAAGAAGTGAAGTTTTTTTTAAGTAGGATTACTCTTCGGATGAAGGAACAGGAAAGGCTGCATTAAGAGTAGAACAGGTTGCACATGGGTTTATCAGACCTCAGATGCGAACCCGTCATCCGACAGTAAATGTATGAAGGTCATTTTCCTTCAAATCCTTGTCTTATAAATTGTTAAGCCTTTTCTATTTACTATTTACATCCTCATACAAAACAATGTCTTTCTATTCGATATACTACCCCCTCTTTCTTATTTTTAAAGAAGTTGTAGCTGTAAAACTAAAGCTTTTTACGCGGAATTTCATGACCCTGAATGAGACATTTTTTTCAAGAAGTTGCCTGTGTATTGTTTGATCAATATAATTAAGCTGAATTTACTAACACTGACAAGATCCTCCACAATTCTAAAATTTCTCAAAGGAGCAACAATCAAAACTTTTTTTTTTGCTGAGATAAATGAGAGGTAAATTAAAATTTCTCTCCGTCACGCTTTGTCAGTATATTTAGCTGGCTTATTTAAGTTTAGGGTATTCCGAATATAAATCTTTGGCAAGAACGTAGAATCGACAGTTTCTTTTACTTCAGGGATTTCTTCCGATGATGGATAGTCTCAGTGTTTTGATCGAATACGTTTCAAATGTGAACTATCACTTCTATTCTTGCCTAAAAAAGTCTTGCAAAGCGCTTGGCAGATTTGGAGAAAAAAATACAAAATAGGGAAACGTTTTTTACTACGAAGTTCGGTTTATTTTCTTTCCCCAGCAACCGGGATATTGACTTGAAGGGCTTCGGGGCTTTTTGCTAGTAAACTTCACTAGTACTGAAGTATTTCTAAGAACAGTTTCGCTCTTGAGTACGTTTTGAATAAGATTATTAATGACGCCATTTTTGGATACGTTATGTAACAATTTATGCGGAAACAATCTAAGAATAATCTATCAAGAAAGATCAGAAGTGCTTCGATAAAAAACTCAAATTGTAATTGATGGTATTATCCATAGTTAATTTTAGCACTATCAATATTTCGAACAAAAGTTTAAGATAAATATACTCAAAGGACAATTTTCACGAAAATGCTTCTCACAAGCTTGTGTCCCTGTTGAATATATAAGTTAGCAGGTTTAGTTCTTGACAACACTAAAATTGGTATTCAAGTACGACAGGGAAATCACACGTAGGTGTCAACCTCAGCGATACAATAAACATCTTTTAACACTTTCCAAAATATTTTTCAATTACTTTAGGTAGCAGGACATCAAACATTTTTATTTCATGGTATCTTTATAAACTACATTTCTTCCCGAACCATTGCGACCCATTAGTGCTTATAAATATATCAGACGTCGATAAATCTTGTTTTGGTCTAGAACTTGTTCTGTGGACGTGTATCACGGGCATCGAACAACTGAGTTTTTTCTGTTTAATCTCAAGCTACGGTGTTAACAAACCGTTTAGCCTGATCTATTCGACTTCACCTCATTCCTCTCCATAATATTGTATAGTATCGAATTAAAGCGAAAGTGTGAATAACCTGTTCAGTCCTGCGTCCGAAGAAAGGCCAAGGTACATTCCGGGTCGTGGTAACAACACGCGTCTGCTTTACGCCGTTGACAATATTGCTATTAATGGGTCGAACTTGCGCTGTTAATGCACCATCCTGTTTTAATTGCACCCTTTGTAGCTGCTGGCTTTTCTGATTGTTCCGTCCCCGAATTCGACTTTTGCTAGGTGTTCCAGCTTGGTGATTTCCACTTTGAAACGGTGTCGACTGGGGATGTCTCGACTGGCTAATGCTTATGTCAGTGTTGTTACCGTCGCTGTTATTCGCAGCGGTATTCACAGTGGCCAAAGGACTATCACAGTTACACCGGTGGATACCAAATGAAGGGCACAGAGAGGCTCCACATGAGCACAGAAGAACCCCCATTATCGATCCAAAGGGGAGTGACTTTTGGTGATTGATATCATTAAAGGCACTACTGCTCCCTTCCTGTAGGTTTTGCGGTAGATTTAGATTTGACGGTGAAGAAAGATTTATGAAATCTTGATGCTGGCCATTGCTGCAAGGCGGGACGACAATGCCTGATGTTGACGGATGTTGCGCACTTAGTACAGTAACAGAAGAAGTGTCTATTTGGTTCGGTCGAGCAACACTCGTTTGAATCAGAGGATGGGTAAACCTTGTCGAGTTCACCTGTTGGAGTTGCTCGTAAGGCGTACTTTGTATCTGCTGCAGTGGCAAACGTGCACGCATGGACTGCCAGGGTGCCTGCGAAAGGTGCGATTCTGGTCGCCAAGTGCTACACACGGCGGCCCAACCCCCAGAAGAGTCGGTGTGCCTAATCGGCTTGCACGACCGCTTACCGCGGGCACGTTTGCCATGAAACATGAGCCGGTGAAACACACAATTACCTAAATTAAACACAAGTTCACTGCGCACGTCTTCCGGCAACGTGCTTAGAAATTCTTACTGCTGCAAACCTTTGGAAAAGTGAAATTGAAGGCCAAACGCACTAGTTGTCTTACAGACCTAACATTGGTCCCTACTTGTCCATAGCTCACGCGTGCACGCGGATCGATTGTGCATAGAGGGTACCCTTCTCTACCCCGTCACTGACGGCTTTGATGCCTTTTCGTCTGGCAACTGTGAGTGAGAAACAGCGACGAATGAATGTATTTCATTTAAACTATCTAACCTAGTCTCACCCTGCCCGAAAGGTAGACATCACCTCTGAATCTGAATATCATTAATAGGTCTAATGCTACATCTATTCTTAGAATAGGTCCTCCATAGAACAACCTTGCTGCTCAAACAATATTGAAGGAGACGTTCCTTATTTTGCTTCTTATTTTACACCTTCAGTCATTACACTCTGAGCCTGCGATATTATTCAAGTCTTCAATGAAACATTACGATCCAGGTACGCCATGACATTTATGCCAATCATTCCGTTCATACGGAGCAGAATTATGGTTCTGCCAATACAAAACCTGTCGTCGCACTTGTATCAGTTATAGCTAGGTAAGCTGGGAAACCTGTTTTTCAGCAGATGACCTCTTAGTCATGCCCTTACTTTTCTCGCTATAGCATCCAGTCACACTTCATGTCTGGCACGAGGTTTCAGGGTCACGGAAGACAGACCCTTAAAACCCTCATGCTCATTTGGCATTCTGTTACATAATACCTTGATTAGGCAATAGCTGTATTAACCGCGTCATAATGCGCCTCACAATATGTACGGCTTACAAATTTTAATAATTTCTTTCAACAGTTATGAGGCACATAATGATGAATCAGCAAACTGTTGAAAAACTTACCTTACAATCAACCTGTGAGGAGGTTCTGAAGCGGAGCGTGATTAGGTTGCAGATAGAAAATTGAGTAAGCGATATCAGGCATTTGACCATCCAACCACTTCACAATGCACCCTACAAGTATATCCTTCATCTAATACAATTCCTGAAGTTCACGTTCTTCGTATTACCTAGCTGCTACAGTATCACTACAGATTATTATACTGCTACGCATATATTTAGTTGGACGAAAGAACACCACTATCCGAATAGCAACAAATGGCAAGTACACATACGTTGAACGAACGAACACATTATGATACATTGCGAACAGTTATGGTTTCCCATGAAGAGGCAATGTTTCATTTCTAAAAATAATGGTTTATCATATATAGCCTTCGCGTTATATATTTCTATGTAATATATCACAGTATTATAATAAAACTGCTGCAAATGGGTTCTTCTTAATCGCGTGTATGGGACAGATAAACGTCAACGGTTTTTCGTCACCCTGCTCTACAAACCAGAGTATGCCAATAATAATAAGATCTGGTTCGCATGATATGCGAAAGCACTTATTACAGGTAAAAAAGGTATCTTTTTAATGAAAATTCACTTATTTATCGATTTTAACACTGGATCTTCAAAAATTACTATAATCACATTGTGACAGATCTGCCGATTGGTTCGCTCATTATTCTTTAAACACATAACGATTTACCAGCGTTTTTTCCGGTTTTATAGATTTTTTCTTCATGCTAAACATTGACAAAGTTACTTTGATCTGTACGACGGGCTGACGGCTTGTCTAATAATATGCTAAACATTGACAAAGTTACTTTGATCTGTACGACGGGCTGACGGCTTGTCTAATAATATGTTGATGACCTAATTTATGGTAATTTTTAACGACTTTCAGCTGTTGGCTCAGAAAGATTTTACTACACTTATAATTTTTCTCGTTAGCTTATTTTTCTCATTTTCAAGATTTTTGTCATATATACAATGGTATAATAAAGTCCTGTCTACGACCAACAGCTTGATTCCTTTTTTTTTGCATATTTGAAATGTATTTGTTGTCCACTTCATCTTGGAACAGGAATATGCTGTAGTCTATTATTGCCTATACCCCTGCTAAGCTGTTGAGCTGCTAAGTATTGCGAGCCGATTCAATAAGAACGAGCCATATAAATCAAAATCGGAACGTAGTACCAGCAACCTGACACAAAAAATGACTAGGCAGATACTTCTCATTTTCTTTGTCATACTAGATGAACGCGTGACACTTTGTACTCGAAAGAATCCCGGGCACTCTAAATTTGTTGTGACTTAAATTATCGATTAGATTTTTAAGGGAATAATTTGACAATATTTTTGGACTCTGCATGAAAACTTCGCTATAATTAAGCCGTATCTACGCAGCTCTTATGCAGATTTCAAATTACAAGAGAAATAGCCTGTCGAGAACGCTTTGAATAACTAAGGGAAAGCGAGAGCACGTATAGATAATAAAAAATAAAGACACTGATTTGCGAGTACTCAACATTCCTTTGAGGGTTTATTTGGTTAATCGTTGTTGCTACTGACTTTTAAATGCTACTTGTTAATAATTGCTTCACTCTACCTCAAATTCGTCAACTATTATAGCCTTCCAGTGAATACAGACGCTAACTGGCTCAGGCCTTATTTTTCAATATACATATTTCAATAATCTAGAACATATTAACATAATGTTAGCGTCAAACTAATTCGTTAACCTCGTAAACCCGCATTATCTGTTTAATCACATCAGTAATGTGTGTTTCCTCCATATCTCGTTTCTACTGTTAACTTACCGTCCTGGGTGGGAGGCTGTTGATGTTGTTGCTTCTACGCTCTTCACTCTTCCATTTTGAAGCCGGCGTTCTGGCTGAGGCTCCGGCTGTTGGTATGAGGCTTTGTCATAGCTGTCATTGAGAGAGTTTGTATTAATGTTGTTTTTTTCAGGTGTTTCGTATAATATAAATTCAAGATAGCGCCTAATTGAAGAAGAAAAACCATACCCCGTCGCAATTATGGAGTCAGTTAGGGTTTGTTATACATAACGAAATTTGTTTTTCTTGAGCGCTATCATTTACCTTTCTAGATATTCTCTGCTGAATATATTTTTCATGTATGCACCTCACCTCACCTCACGCGTATCTCACCCTATAGTTAAATAGATGTCTCGCATATCCAGTGATTTATAGGTGCTTTTGTTCTTACTGTGGTGGTAGATATTGGCGTGCATTCAATTCAGGCAAAAACAGAAGCAGCTGACGGTCTATTCACTCGACACGAAGAAAGGAACTCTTCTATTCATGGTTTATTATGTTGCTTCGTATCGTAGCTATGTGGTCTCGATTATTAACGAGATATAATTGATTTTTATGGACAATAAAATAAACACAGTAGTTATTAATATAGCAATATTATAATTATAATACTAATCATTTAATTATCTAACGTACATGTGTATAATAAACAAAACTGAATTTTGGTTACCATCCTTATCTCTAGCCATCTTTCAGATTATTTGTCTGTTGCATTTGGGCGTAAGTGTGTGTCCCCGCCTATGTATGAATATGATTTGTATATATAATGCAGTGAACGTGCTGCACCCTCATGGTGGTATATACAAATAGCTAAAGAAAGCATTCTTAAGAACTATCAAGAAAGACTTATAATGAAACCCACAACATTGATTAGATGGATGGTTAATAATACTACCCCTCGCTTCAATAATTATTGATGTCTCGTTTTCTCTCTTTCTCCTCTTCTATATAGGAAGAGATTTCCCGAATACATTGCCCGCCAATTCACCAAAAAGCTGCAAAAAATACCTACAAATTCATAAGACTATTGTTAGAGTCTTCAATACAACTCCAAAGCAAAACTTACATAAACCTTATCTAACCAATCTGTCGCACAGGCACAAACACAATTTCGTCCGCGCACACAACTGGAAGTAATCGCCAGTACGTAGTAGCTATCAACGTCGCGCTCAACTCGAACAGGCTGTCTTCAAAGGCTGCCATCTCCGAACGGTCATGTATTCAGGTGCGCCGGCAAAGTGTAAACAGGAGAGACCTTGCTTACGTCCGTTCGAAGTTAAAACGAAAGCGGTGCTGTTGAAGTAGTTTGTCAGCAGCAATGCGGCGTCCTCTCATGGTCGTCCTCTCGGATCTCTGAAATTGACGGTAGTCTTGCTTGCGCAGGTGCACCCTATAGACGCAATGTATATTATACGAAGTGTACGAAGACGTGTGCACGTCTCTCGTTCAAAACATCTCCCTTTTTCTCTCATCAGTTTGCCTCAACTTCATCTTGAGTGGTCAGCCTATTTGTTCCTACGCTGTGGATCGGATGCAGTTGGCGGTGGCGGAACGCCCTTTCTATCCAGCTCATCAATATATGCCGTTAGAATTTCGGTCCGTTCGTCGGCGAGACTTGAGAGAACTAAATAACGCCTGTCGTTTTCCAGCACTTTGAGAATGTCCTTTAAGTGGCTTTCAGACTCGTCCACGAGTTTTTTACTTCTGTAATTTTATGTAAATACCAGGAAATTGAAAATCAAATAAGATTAAAAAAGCCATTTTTCACATATTATCATGTTTAATTACGCCAAACTTTCGCTGATTTTTAAAATCGTTTTTTTCTAAATTTTTTACGCTTCGTTCTTATAAATGTCTCATGGTAACCCTATACTTTGATGTAATACAGCATTTTCCTAAAATCGTTACCAAAATTTATCAATAATAACAATAAAATAGTTCTATAAAATTTCAAATATAGTTTCAGCAAAATTAGGCAGCATCTCGGCGAAGAAAACGTGTGAATTTTTCACTCAAACCTAAACATTCTATCAAATACTAGATGATGAGATTCTTTCAAGGAAATCAGCATTCTCGAAACAATATCACCTACAACCGACTTAATCCTAAAATCGAACGTGCAAATCGAGAAATACAAACTACCAATCACAGAAGATTGGACTTCACATGAAACTAGTCTGAAGCAACGCTTGTTGTAGCACTCGATGTACAACTCAAAATAATGAATGTACGAAACTTACTTGTAAGTGATAAGCTTTGTTTCAGCGAGAAGAGCTCTAAAGTTGTTCTTGGCGGTTGAAATCTGATCCTTCATCCAGTCTTTGTATACCTTCTCGCATTTATGCTCGGATGATGAGTACTTCGCATAGCGAGGATCATCCTTAATATACTTACGTGCCTAAAAGAAGTTACCAAGCGACATTAGAATATATGCCTAGATCAAAAGCATTACAGTAAGCTGCGATATTCTGGGATATTATTGCCAATTGAAGCTACAATAGAACAAATCCTTACTAGTGACGAAATTACAAATTTTATACTCCCTAGTTGCACGGGCATCTTCAAACGGGAAACGACTCAACATGCCATATATATAAACTACAAATTGTACTTTGACGGGTCACAATATTACCTAGCTATGCTTAAAAAACAAAGGGATTTATCTGAAAATTGAGATATATCTGAAATAGCCACATATATATATATATACACGTACACAGTGAAGGCAGCCTATAAACGTCAGCGGGTACTCTCATTCTA
>NW_019214204.1:240205-303517 GCF_002532875.2 Varroa jacobsoni | reverse complement strand
CATATTGAGAGTGATGTCGCCGCATTCGGCGAGCATCAACTTAAATTTATCCTTCTTCTTGCGTTTTAGCTGTGAAACATGTTCGTCAAAGAGCCTCTCTCGTTCGGCCTTGTCCAAACCACCTTCACGGGATCCTGCATAGCGGTGATCTTTTTTAAGCATTTTTTTCGCGTCGTGCCACGACATGTCCGATGTGCGCACCAGATCCGTAAGCAGAGCCTACCACGGAGAAAGAAACCACAACAAAAATAAAAAGTGTACCTACCTGTTAATAATAGTTAGAAACAAAGCAAACGTATCATTGACAAAACAAGCAGCTCTATAAATCTACAAAAATGAGATGTAACATCATTATTTATATGCGGATTGCAATGACGTTTCAACTTCAATCCGCTAGCAAATCACATAAGACAATATTATGGAGATATGCTTACCTGGAAACTCTGAACGGCTTCTTCGCGTCGGTGCATCTCCCTTTCTCGGTCGCGTTGCTTTAAACTAGATGAAAGCGTTTCAGCGACTTCTTTCTCCCGTTGTCGTAGCGAAGCTTCAATACGCTCCTTCTTTTGTCGCTCCTCGGAGTCGGATCGTTCGCCGGCTTCACTGACTGACTTACCACGTTCTCCACCTCCTCGATCTGCGCTGCTACGTCCACGGTCGCTACCACCCCGATCGTTGTTCGAAGATGACTGCAGTTATTAACGACATCACGAAGATCATAGAAACAAGCCACAAATCTTTATAACTTTTATATTTCATTTATTAATATTTTAATAATTTATAATTCAGTCATGACGATCCCGATAACGAAAAACTGTTCCTCGCTGATGCTATCTAGATTAAGCAATTATAGGGTTCATCTGCGTCTATATACAAACATTTGTTTGCGCACATTTAACAAATACTTTCTTATGAGAAAAAAATATATATATTTTTTATATATATATTTATATATATATTATAGCCTCCTGACCTTAGACAGCTTAGAGCAGTACTCTCGGAAGTAGTCTTCCTTTGTGGACGAGCTTTCGATGGCTTGATAGCGAGGGTCGTCGCGAATTTCTTCCTTGGTTCGTGTCCACGACGAGTAGCGATCGAGTTTGCGTTGTTCTCTCAGCAAGTCCATGAAGTCACGTCGAAGCTACAATAATCCACACACATACACACGGTCACACAAACGCCAACGGGAAAACTGCATTTAAATATTGGTATTATGATACAATCGTAAATAGCCAGTGCAGCACATTGCATTACTGATAGAAAGAAAAAAGCGACAATTTAATAGTAACTGGCCTCCACAAAATTTGATATTGTACCTAAACACTGAAACATCTGTAAAAAGACAGTTTTTTTTTCAAAACTAGTCTCCTTACTTTGCTAATGTTTACACTTGAAAATATAATTTATAGTTTAAAAAAATAACTAACAGGTGGTTTTTGTCATTACGCTCACATTAATTATCACCTAGAGAAAAACAGAGCTTAATATGAGTGTGAAGCTCCCTCGATGTTTAGTATGAAGACGTTCAGCTGTTACCTAGGTGAAAGGCTCTTGTAAATGCACAAACAGGAGTATGAAACATGTGGAACAATAACAGTTCCTGCAGGCATGTCACATAACGGCATAACCTAGTATTAAAATCCTGAAAGTGAATTATATTACAATCAAGCATTTTAGACAACTTTAGATCAAATTCTAGGAAAGCTCAATAAGAAATCCTAAATTGGTCTAAAACGCGTGACACGAATGCAGTACATATTCGATTAAAAATAACAAATTTTTTAGTAAGTCTACTTGTAATCAGCACAGTCAAAGACGCTGACAATGGAGGAATTCAAGTCATTTAGCTACCCAGTGTGGCGAATCTTAATCGCTTCAGTTCCGTCCGCATTCGACGGGTCAAGTAGCGCCTACCACCGGAAATAACACGTGGGCCTGGAGTTTATACGACTGAAAGCGCACAGCCTGTAGAAGTTAATGGTCAAGATCACCTGTAGTTGACCGACGTTACTTAGTGTAGCCATGGGTCTGGGCGTAGACAATAGCCTTTGAGCGATTGGTTCGATTCGTCCCAGTCTCGAGTTGGGACAATCCATTTTTGAGAGCATATGATTTAAAAAACACCTTATCAAGTCGAAAACTCTTTCTTAAATACAATGCATCCCACTGATCTTGAGTGGGCCAAAATAGGAGCATATTCGCAATTAAACTACCTGATATATTACAACACATGACAATAACAATTACTAGTAAACTATATATATATATATAAACCTCCCGTAATTTGAAGACCACGACTACTTAACGTAAAATTCCTAACTATGTAAGCTGCAAGTATTCAATCAACATTTAGAATTATTGGAATGTCATTAAGATGACAATTAAGTCAGAAAACTATTCTAAATTTCAACAAACAAAAACATTAAGTATTTATCACAAGATAAGTGCACGTTCGACTGTAAGAATTTAACACGAATACTATTATTAAACCGAGCTTTGCATAGCATCAGCAGACTTCAGCAAGATCTATTAAAAGCTTTTACAACAGCTATAAAATTAAAGTCTTTCTTCTGTTAAAAATCTTAGTGGGGGGTGACAGATCTTTAATGAATGGTGAGCAATGGAGATTTTCGGTGGAGAACGTAACCTTTGTAGGGTAATCGGGAGGAGAGGAGCCTACGTCGTAGAGGGGTTGCTGCTGGCTGTGGTTGTTGTTGTTGTTCGGGCACACCTGCGCACCCAGAGCTGCGGTTCCTGCATCTGCCCTGAGCTGTTGTTGATTAATTCAAAGACACAATTTATACCAGTTCATAAGTGAGAGAAGAATCTGGTTGGCAGGTGTCTCGCCATCACAATGACAGATTCTTCGTCAGATCACAGATCACACTCGGCGGCAGAGGCCAGCTCGACGTTCGACTCATTTTCATATTGTCCTAGCCACAAGGCGGCCACTTCATTAGCGATAATTCTAAATTGGACCAAGACATCAACAAGTCAATCACCACACCTTTGCGAAATCTCATTATCGTAATTGTTAGTAAAGATTGTTTCACAAACGACAAATCACCGGTGGGCAGGGAAAATTAAAAAGAATATGTGAATAGTCGTAACTCACGTACACCGTGGTATCTGATGCGGTGAAGCAAATTTCGATAACAGATTTAGGAACGAAAGCATTCACGAATTGGGTCGATATAAGCATCACCAAAACCTGCTAAAGATCCGATTGTGGCAGAAGACCTTTCCTAATATCGATCGATCTATATCAGTTCTCATCTTTCTCCAGCCTATACTACTACTACTACAACCGGCTTAAGTATCGTTAATTATAAATTACACTTGTTATAGTATACGATTAGGAAATATGAGTGCACGTCCGAGCGGCATTTTGAGAATTAAAAACAATGTTACATGATAATTTCAGTCTCAAGTATTTGAAAGTAACTAGAAATCGCTGCAGAGCAAAATGTTGATTGATGACAAATAACGGCCAATTCATTAGCTTGCTATACATCAACTGACGGATGTAGAACAGAACTGAATGCTAGAAATTAATTTGTGTACCTCCTGGCAGTGGACTGAACATTGTCGAAGCGAATGTCCATAATGTTCACACGGGTTACCGCCCAACTCTCCTGTCCAGTTTTCGCCTGTTTGTCGTGAGGGGTGGCGCGAGATAGTGTTCGTACATTTTATATGTGCAGTTGTTATGGCTTCTCAGCTCGTCAAGAAGAAAAAATAGAACTCAGCCGCGAATCATTTTATTAATAGCAAACAAAACAGTTCAGGATAGTGGTTTAAATCAAATACATTCTCTAACACTAAATACAACTGGCTCTTCTTAAAACTAGAATATTATATTAGCACAATATAAAAATTCATTTTTAACGTCTCAAATGACTAAATTATATACCACATAGACTGTTATAGTCTTATCATGTTTAAACATTTGAAGCTACTAAAGCTTGCCATAATCGGTGAAGTGACCTTGCAATGTACGTAACTAGACCTGATTAAGGCAATACTGATAACGTAAGTCTTCGCTCAATAAGCAAATAAGTATTGCAAGGTTGCTCCACTGGTCACAAAGACGCCCACTTCAAACATATTTGTGTAGCAATGTACGACAACGTTGCTCATGCTGCATAAAAGAATACACTGATTTACGTAAAGCCCAAAATATGAATAAACGAGCCAGTGCCATACAGCAGGGTACGCGTACCTATATTGATACATCGCACTAATAAGTCCTACAAAATAGCACGTTACAATTTTGTGGTTTCCAGGGATTGTGATCTTCATAATTAAGGTTTTCCGTTGACATCTGTGAGTCACGCCAGCATTTGGAATATGATTTTTAGCAAAAACCATGATTCCTTTTATTTCCGGAAATTTAAAATCGACTTAAAGGGTAATCTATTTTTTCCATTTTTCTGTAACCCAGTAATTTTGAATAAATGCTTTAAGCATCTCATCATCTGCCTAAAATGAACCAACGAATACTTATTCGTACTTTTAACAAATTCAATTTCAGATTGAAAAAACCATCTGCAACGGCTCGAGGATAAACGCATCTTTCCTGACATTCTTAAAAAAAACACAAGGAAAGAACATGATAATATCAGAATTCATTTCAAGGCAGACATTTCTACTGTAGTTGAAGCATTAATTACATTAGTAGACAGAAAACCATTGTATTTACCACAACGATTGTTGATGTCGAAGTAGAGCTCTTGTACAGGACGCTCGTCTAGGACTATCGTGAATTAACAAACGCTAATTTGCCGATAACAACTTCAGGAATTTACGTTGGTAAATTTACCTTACTCCTGTAGTAGTTTGAAATTTTAGATTCCCAACAATACGCGTTAAGAAATAATTCGACTCGTAACACAGAAGAACGGTAATCGTCTAGAAGCCTAAAATTGAATCAAATCGGGATATATTCCAACATAGCAATTTTTCGCCTTGGTAATGCTTAAAACCTCGATTTGATACGATCGTATTCGTTCATTTGAGCACTTCAAAAAACAAGAAACAACGTTGCTGCACATTACAGACAGTGCCCACAGCACACTGAAAAAATAGGATCTGTCACTCACCTTGTCTTTTAGCGCGCTCTTTTCTTCCCGTTCACGCCGTTTAACCTCAGCTAGATGGTCGTTGAAAAGGCTTTCCCTGTCGCGCATCTTCTCGACACCTTTAAACCTGTCATCTTTACCGTGTTTAGATGCGAATTCCGAGAAGCTACTTCGAGAGCTCAGATTTGATTCTTCCAAAAGGTCTTTAAACCTAAAAGTCATATATGGAGGGCCATGTTTAGACACTAGCCTATATCGGTGTATTCGGCTTATCGATACACTTCCTGCGTTCGAAAAATTAAGCCCACAAAAATCTCAAAGAAATCAAATTTCTATCGGCATCCTAAAATAACTGGAAAGGACGAACCGCAACGTGAAATACTCACGCTTCCTTTAGTTGTTTTGCTCTATTCTTCTTTTCCTTGCGTTCTTCTTCGACCTTATCCTTGCAGTACTTCTCGAAGACTTGGCGACGCTCCTTGGACAACAAGAGGAGATATCGTGGGTCGAACACAATTTTGTGTAATTCCTTCTCCCAAGTGCTGAATGCAGACACCTGTTTCAAGCCAAACCAACCCAGAAGATGCAAATGCATGTTTCATGTAGCTGAACGTGCTTTAACAATAGCGTATTTTTACCAATTATTATTATTATTATAAATTATTAAAAATCAACATCTTGCCTCGAAGAATATACTTCACGCATTTTGAATCAGTAATGCCATGCGTACATCTGCTAGAAAAATCGCAGGAATATTTTTGCCCAACGTTGAAACCCGTTCTTACCGAACTAAAGACGAATTTCAAACAAGATTCGTATAGATGTAGCATACGATTGACGCAATGCTCTAAGACTAATGGGAGAGCTAGCTTCGGTAAGTTATCCACGAGCAATACAAACAACTTCACCTGGATCACTGTCGCCAATAGCTCACCTCGTTCTCAACGAGCATCTGACTAAACTGTGCCATTCTTTCCTCCAGCGGTAAAAGCGCTCTTTCACGAGCGGCTTTCTTTTCGGCCGCCATAGGATCTTCCTTTACTAGCTCTTCAACAGGTTTGTTCATCTTATCATCAGATTCTGGAGCTTCTTTGTCCTGAGGCGAATCTTCTACACGAGGTCGCTTTTGCGGTGACTCCGACTCTTCATCTTTAGCGGTTGTAACGTTTGAGGGAGCTGGGCGCTTCTGTGTCGACTGAGCTGCAGCATCGGCTTCATCCTTGGTGGACGATGGGGGTGAACTGACAAGCTTGTCAACGTCTGAACGACCTGTATGCACCACGTATTAATAGTAAACAAGAAAAACTTACGTTACACAAAGCTACTGTACGATCTAAAGCGATAGGTATGACCCACTGTGCGAACTGTCTTGAGGTGGAAGACAGAAACGGTTTTTTCGCACGAATAAAATCACAACTATCCATCCATTAACCTTTGTAAAACCAGCGGAATCAATTGATAGTCATAGATATAGAATCTGCGCAGATATTTTTCATTTAAAGGCAGATCACTAACCTTGCAGCTCAATTGGACGTTCCCACACAGATGTCTTCGTCGTGGGATTAAAGAAGAATACCTTTTCGTCACCTGTCCAAACGACGCACCATGGAGTACCCTGTACGGGTGTTGAGCTGACGGGTTTGGTCTTATCACGTGGCTTTTCTTCGGGTTTGATTTCAGTTGCTTGCGTCGCTTGCTGAGTGCTGGCAGACGCACCTAATGCACCCAGACCCATGATACCACCAAGACCTGCGAGTCCCGCAGGATTGTTAGCAAGCTGGGCTAGCGCAGGATTTGAAAGAGCGGCAGCCGCTACTTCACGAGCTTTCTTCGCATCTAACCGCTCCTGGAGCTCTTTCACCCTACAATGATGGTAAAAAATTTATGAACAATTAATACTTGGTAAACCTATGTTCATATGTTGCAAAATTTGGATACATATGGGACTCCCGCTCAGCAATGCACGGAGCCAACCATGTATTTACTTGCGATGCTACAAACGAACCTTTTCTCCTCATTTTCAAGATCGACGAGAGCCTGCGGCTTTTCCCATTGAGTTGTGTTATTTCCTGTACAGTGGAAATAGCTCTTGCCTTCTGGCGTTTTATATTCCTTCCATTCATCAGCCTTCCGCCGGACTTCTGGGTCTATCTCGGTGTTGCCGCTGCCCCCTAAAAGGTCGCCATCAATTGCTCCGGTAGAAACACCAGGAGCGCCCGTCGAATCATCCTTGGTTGAGCCTAACTCATCCGGTTTGACGCCTACCCCACCAACGCCTGGAAACCCTGTTGCTTGCTGGTCGAGTCCGGGCGCCATGTTCTGGCCGCCCATTTGAGCTCCGAGTGCAGGGTTCGGAAACATTCCCATGCCAGGCGGGCCACCACCGCCCCCAAAAGCACCAGGCGGGCCTCCAGGTGGGCCACCCATCATCATGAATGGCGGAGGAGGAGGACCGCCTGGGAAACCGCCCTGATTAAAGCCAGGTGGGCCTCCAGGTGGACCCATTCCGAAAGGTGGACCGCCAAAGGGAGGCATACCGAAAGGTGGACGCACTGGAAACACAAGTAAACCGCTCATATTAATAATTAATGTGAAACTGAAACCATGTTGAAATCAGCAGTGTTTAGAGAACTACTAATCTATTTGTGACCATCTAAAAATTACCGCATTTACCCTGATTCTTCCTACTACTATCTACTAACTAGGAACGTTAAGCCAAAAAAAAAAAGAATAAAAAAGGAGCACGAATAAAGAAGAAAAACACGGTCATAGACACCAAAATCATTTGTAAAAAGTGTATTGTCTACTGATAATACCAGTTAAGTACAACAGTTTTATACGTACTTCTGTAAGGTCCCATATGTCCTGGTCCACGCATCATGTGCGGAGGCGGTCCACCCATGCCCACTGGAGGTCCTCCGTGAGGTCCTCCGTGAGGCCCCCCTAGTGGTCCACCGTGCGGTCCCCCATGTGGTCCACCCGGTGGACCTCCGTGGGGTCCTGAGTGAGGCCCTCCAGGTGGTCCTACAGAATGAAGGCCAGGTGGTCCTCCCAGATGACTTGCATGTGGGCCCCCGTTAGATGCTACCATACTACCTGGAGGCGCGTCCCTTGTGGCTGGTCTTTCCTCGCTTTCGCCTGGTGGTCTTTCGTCACCTGGTGGACCATCTTCGACAGCTTCATCTGGAGATCTAAGTTACGCAAAAGTTGTAAAGAGTTTACTTACAATAAGTACAAATTTAAAATAAGTAAAAAATAAACTTAATTTTTATTAATTAATATTTATATATATTATAATATTATAAAATATATAATATATATTTTAATTAATACTTAATTTCAAAAAATACTTTTAAAATTTAATTTTATTATTTTAGATTAAAAAGAACATGAAGATACTAAAATAGAGCGAGATCAATGAAGAAAGGGCTGGGGTAAAAAACATCAGATGAGTCAATTAGCTAACCATAGTCTTCTATGACAAACTTGCTATGGCAATTTCTGCTACGTCTCAACAGTCAGAGAACAAATCAATATCAACAAATATCAAATGAGAGCATACCCGTTGGCTTGCTGTCCGTTGCTGCCCGCACCTTCGGAAGCGCCTTCCGATTTCGGTGTCCCAGAATTGTTACTGTTATTGTGTGCGGCTGCAGGTGACGATGCGGCCTTCGCTTTACTCTTGGCCAGCTGTTCTACCTGTTCTTGACTGAGCACCTGGATACCATCGCCTGTGGGTCTTGTCCATGCGCTGGCACGTGTTTTTGCGTTAAAGAAGTATAGCTTCCCTTCTTTTGTTCGCGTTTCGACCCAAATTTCGGCAGCAGGATCGATTGCTGGTGTAGTTTTGATAGCGTCTCCACCTCCACCGAGATTACCGTTGACCCCCATTGGGGGCATACCAGTAGGCATCATCGGCGGGCCGCCCATCATGGGTCCACCACCCTAAAAGTGCAAAGTTAATTTTCCCACATTGATTGAAATTAGAGTTACTTTATGTGCGATACTTTTGTTGAAATAAAAAAGAAGTTAGTAAGCTCCTAAACTTTTACTAAATTGTTTGAGCTTATCTTTGATGCTAACAACATATATGGGCCACCTACAAGATAATCATTACCTCTTCTCATACGTCCCTGTATCAGAGAAACAAGTCTGTCTATGAAGTGGTTTGACATCAAGTTGTTAATCCATACTGCGACAATTATTCAATAACCACAACGTTAATAATTACATTACCATAATTTCGTCCTTAAATACTGACCATCATATGTGGTGGCGGCATGTGATGTCTTGGTGGGCCTCGAGGACCCCCCATAAAGCCTGGAGGGCCTCGCATGTGTCCTGGCGGACCGTGACGCATCATTGGTCCCATCGGAGGCACGAACGGCGGCCGAAATGGCGGACGTCCTCCCATGAACGGTGGGCCCCCAGGCGGTCCTGGTGGACCTCCGGGGGGTCCGAGGTCGCCTCCTGGCGGGCCACTGTCACCACTTCCGCCGTCAAACATCACGAAAGCAGGTGGACTCCTAATAGGTAGGAACGACAAAAGACTGATAAAATTAATAAAAACTACGTATACAACACCAATACTCAAATATGCCTTGAGCAATATTGCCAGTATTGCTCAATATATATGTAGATGCCCATATTTTAAAGTAATCATCAACTGACGTAACAGTTATCGTAACTGGTGCACTGGTAATGTATTTGCTTAACTAACCGGGGAGACCCATAGGTACTCTAGACTGAGTGTGGGCACACTTTGGTCCTCCAGTGAAACCAGTGATGAGCAGAGTAATCCATTTTTATGTTTAACAACTCTGTTCTGTCCTTTCAGACTGCTTGTATTAAATTGTTCGTCCTGACAGGTCCTTGAAGCAATGCTAACTAAACAGTTGTGATGAGGCTTGCTCCAGAAGCAACAGCTGAGAGACAGCTAAGACGAACGTTTTTTTTAATCACCTAACAAGAGCGTACGTTGCAAGTTAACGGGTTACAAACAACAACAGATACAGTCATAGTAATCACGATTCAAAAAAAATAATTCGACCTAGTACGGTATGATGGCCGACTGAAAATAACATTCTGACTTCTACTGATAGAAATATATCCCTGAGTAAAAATTTTGTGGTGGTTTCGATTCGATCGATTCCACGCTCTACGTTGACTATGCCCATCGATAGCGTAACCTTTGAATCTACTGTATTTCAGTAGCTTTCCGTAAACTTCTTTGCAGTTGAAGTTCTGCTGTTATAATCATGGTGAACAGAAGCATCGAGTGTCACGAACTCACCATTTGTTTCTTTTTTATTAAATCACAAAGAAACGGTAGCTCCCTATCACTCTTTGAATATGCCGAGATTCACGACTACCTAAGAATAGATTCATTTGTCCGATGCAATAACTTTTTCATTGGTTGCAGACATCAAAGTTAATAAAAAAATATAATTCAGCATAATCGTCTTCACCAATGGCAGTTTGAGCAAAGGTTATAACTGTAGTTACAGGTTAAGTTCCGACGCGCATATCATTTCAGAATAAATCAGATATATGGGGTGTAATTTGCGCTCTTTCGCCACGAATTATAGGTCACATCGATATTGGCAATCAAGCGCCATAATCGGACGACTATCAACAATCAAGCAAAGCGAAGTAATGTAGATTGGAAACAAAATTTTCTCGCAAAAAGCTATACATTATATGACTAGCTATCGCCCGGAAAAAGGGGTACCTCTCTTTCTAAAGCGACCCGATTATACCATGGAATCAAAACGGAGATGTGGTCTTCGTATCTTTAGAACTATCCCCTCACCGAAAGCACGGTTTTGACATAAGACTCTTCAAATCGAGCGACATAACTGACACAGCTTGATACCGTACACATTGCTGCACGCCAACGCAATTTCTCGGCGGGCGTTTGCTTGTTCCACATTTGCTCAACTTTCGTGTCCACAAGTTCTTACACACGAGAAGCCGATCTCTGCAACGTTGCACGTCCTCTTTGGTAACATTAAAAACTAACTACACAAACAAGTTGGACCCTATAGTCAGTAGCATAGACAATATTGATCCCACTAGAGAGCATTGTGGACACGTACGCGGATGGGCGTGTTCTACGTATTTGTTCCACACAGCAAAAATTCACGAACAGCATGCTTGCATCGACTGCAACCGAGCACAGAGGCATCGCATTATGCCAATATCCAACTTGTTTATTCTTTTGTATGATATTCTATAGCAAACCCCGGCGTCCTGCTTCTAGAACCCTCGGAAACGAGATCGTCGCAAAAACTGTTATTCGCTGGCGTTCATTGATCACTTTCATCGCTCCTATATCCAACTTCAGTGTCTACTTACTTCGAATATCTGTGAAATAATGATGTATATATAGAACTCGTGCAGAAGCAGCAGTGGTCGCGAGACAGACCACAAATTTGACTCAAACTCACTGAGAGCGCTGTGAAGCAACACAAAACATTAGGATGCTTCGTTTTCGTCGTCGTTGTTTTCCATCCCAGACTCACATCTAACGCGGCAAAATTTGAACTAAAAGATTGCATACGCCTCCTGTGCCTCAAACCGCTAGGAGTTAAGTGTTCACACTCTAGTATCATAAAAAAAGTGGATATATTTAGTTTGTAATATTGAAACCTCACAATAAATAAGAGTCTGTATAAATGATATTCAGAAAACTCGTAGAAACAGGTAAGTAATAACTGATCGTTGTCAAAGCGTAGTTCCGTGGTGTTGTAGATTTGTCTGGTCTGTTTTTTTTTGTATGTAAAGCATTTTTGCCCACAGCTATCTCCGGACCAGTATAGTCTATGAAAATATATATGTTAACGTAGGTTATGTGCAAATGAATGATGCACAGGACAGATAGAGAACTTATATATATACAGCGCGAGAGAGAGAGAGAAACTGATTTTTTTCTTAAATATGCAAATAATCTACATAAAACTGCAAGAATAAATTTAAGAAATCTTCGTGGATCACGTGGTTATCGTGTGCTAGTACGTTTTTTATCCACATCTCAGCAAACTTGCTGCTTGATTTGCTTTTGACTGACTATTTTCGAGTGAAATCGCGACTGATTCTGTGACCTTACATCCATTAAAGGGTTAGTTTTATGCCCGCTGTTTTGAGTAAGTGTACCTAATTATAGTAGTATTGTAGTTTCTGAATGTCCTGCACTCCCAAGATAAAAATAACTACTTCTAATGTCGTGAGAAATTTATTAGAAAAATTTAGATATTGGTAATACGATCCATGCTGCACTATTTTAGTTCAGATCATTAGTTATTACATATTACAAAATTAATTCAAATATTTATAAACCTTTTTTTCAAAAAACACTACCCAATAGTTCCGCGACACTGACAAGTGGTGCTTTCTGAATGATCCCTTAAAGAAAATGTCAAAAGATTATCCATTCACTTATAATATGACCGCACCAATTGATTTTAACTTATACACAACAGATAGAAGGTCGCTACTTGCCTTACTGCTATCTTCGTGACGTCGAAAAAACTACCTCCGTTCGCCTGCATTGACCTGCAACGACATGCCTCTACTGTTTTTTAGGTCCTTGTTATCTTGTATTTCGTTTACGAACAGACTTCCAAAATTACCCAGAATATTAGCCTCTGTAAATAGAGCTCTTCATTTATTAATTTTTCATTTACCAAATATTCTTCTATTTAACCCACCCATAAATTGTTTTCGATATTCATGGAAGTTTGGTTTAACTAAGCGATCTAATTATAGTCACACATAGCGATAATACGATCAGCATGGTGGCGAGAAATAGATTATTTTTTCCATTTAGTTACAATAGTACGAGCATAACGTGCATTATCTTTTTAATTACCTAATTTCAGGACATTGATTCTAAGGAATGTCATACTGTTTTCGTCCTGTCGCGTCGGGATAATGACGAATTCTCTCGTAATATTTCTATTTCGTTTCAATCTACAAAATAAGTTGCACTTCTCTAAAGACCCGTTCTTTTAAGTTAGGTGGGCATGGACCTTTATAGCCACTAACTATAACAGCTGCGATGAACGAAAGGTGAAAGGGCACATATAAGGTGGCGACTACGATCGGCGTTGAGATTATCGGGACAAACAGTGAGTGTGTTTTTGCCAGAAAGGCGGAACTGGTGATGATAATTCATCAAGGAAGATCAGATTGTCGTATATTGGTGCGCCATGATAATCTATAAGACGAGGGTGCTTTAAATTCAATGCTATCAACGAGGCGTTAGAGAGAAGAATCAATCTTGAACCCCACATCATTCTTGTTATTTCTGTTAGGCATGTGACGATAATATTTAACGGGAGGGGAAATGCAAGGCAATGGCGCAATGAAAAGTAGGTCATTTCAAGAGAAGCGTAGCAACATTGCACGTGATTAAACTCCATTAAGTATAATTCAATAATATTCTATTTACGAACACATAAAGCTTTCCAACATGGACATTTTATTTATGGATGAAGAATGGATCGTTTTGTCAGCTGTGCTCGTGTTGAGATAATTCGCTTATCAAAGGTATGCACTGCCTACTTTCAGACATTTTTAACTATAAGAAGGTCATTTTTTTTCAAATCAGATATATTATTTGCATTGTTACTTGTCGCAAGGACAGAATAGTTTCGCATTTTTTGCTGGCTCTTATTGGGATTGCACGAGTCTGGTTAGAGTATCCGTTTATAGCATTTGATCCGGTGTTTGCCAGAACGATAACTCGACTCAAACAATAGTTGAAATTATTATAGTAAACGTTGTTGTATAACTAAGTAAATATACACTTTCCTAGTCAGGCAGATATCAATACTTTTACTAAGAAATCGATTATTCTACGATGACTTCAAAAGAAACAGGTTTGCAGATTGATGGGTACAATGAGTGCTATCATTTGAAGTAAATATCATCATTACATATGATGTCCATATAAATATAACCAGTCGTTTATGAAACAGCTAACGCTACGTGAAATATAGCATAGTAACGTAGCTTCTGGATCTCGTTATTGATGACGCTGACAGATTCAGTTACTACGGATAAAAGCTATTACAGACTAAGCAGCTTTAATTCAACAAAGAGTTCCGTTTTGTGAACAGCTGGATTTTATGTATATAAATTATGTTGATTTGAGTTCTAACAAACTTGAACATATATTACATTGTGTACAATAAATTGGCTACAATGTTTCAACGGGTATAGGCTTGAACAAACCATCATGTGGAGCCAAAAAAGCTAGGCTAAAAATGGCCTAACTTTTTTTTGCTTGTTCGAGATTCAACACAGGTTTGGCAGGCTTTTGGCAATCGTGTCAATAGACGGTATTGTAAAATTGCTAATCCGTCCTAACCATTAATAGCAAGCCGTAAGCATATGTATCCGTATAGGAATGTCACATGATTTTTGCTTTGAGTCAGCTTCCTGTCATTGATTGAATTGTTGGAGTCTTCATGGTTAGGAAGAGTAAAGCATCGCCGCAGAACTCACGGGAATCCGGATCCATGCAGGTTGTTAATAACGGCAGACAGTGTACTAGCGGGACAAAATCGGAGGAGCGGTCACTCACTTGTCCGCTACTCCGGCAAATACGGTTGCTCATAGTCTCATCCGTGTCTTTCTTGTATGATCATTATTCTGTGCATTGATTATTGTCGTCAGGACCGTACACTGCTTTTTCTTTTTACCGCTATATGCTATGTATTGATATGTGATATATTCTAATGGATTATGCTGTTGTTCTATTGATTTGTAATCGTGTGTGACACATTTTTTTCTGTGGTAGGATTTTTTGCCTGTTCCATGTTTATTCGTTTAAGATTCGGGGTATATTAGAGCTGCAGTTCCGACAGGCTGCAATCTCTTCGTTTCCGGTTTCCTTCCATAGCAACAAGAGTCGCAAACTTGCCGACGGAGGATTGATCCGGCCAAACGATCATGACTATATATCCTATGCCACGGGGCATATCCTGTGCAGGTTCGTCCCCACAGTCCTCGCTTATTGTTCCTTACGTGCCTTTCAAGCATCGGTGGATTAGCGTGCGCCGTTGGTCTCTCCGTCTGTCCGTTGATGTCCAATGTTGCTGCTACCGCCGCAGTTGACAGGCAAGCACAACAAGTTTCTTTCACCAGCTCTGCGTGTTCATTCATTACATTACCAGACGGCCAGCAACCATTTTCTACCAACGAGAGCCAACGAGTACTATCTCAGTCGCCCGTTCGCCAGCTCGCTTTATGCCGCTGACGCTGAGCTGGCTGATGTCATCCGTGGTTGCTATAGCAACAAACGTCAAGTTTCCACTCCCCCTCGCCGTTGCGCGTCGCGTTCCTCTTCTCAGGGCTCGTTTGTGTATCGTAGGCATCGTCGTCGTTGTTGTAGCAGTGGTGGTGCTGCCGCCACCGCTGGTTCCGAGGAAACGGCCCGTTGTCACTCTTTGACGTCGACTGTCAGCGACTGATAGTAGAGCCAAAATAACGACAGCGGTAGCGTTGAGGCCGCTACCGTTGCTGTTGTTCGAGCGACCGTAGCCGCGGTAGTTGTCGGCCTACCAGAACCGAGTGGAATGGCTGAGGCATTCGCGACTACTAGCGATCTTCTGCTGTTGGCAGTGAAACCTGTTGACTCTGTTAGTGCCATGGCTGTTGCTACTTCGGAGAGTAACGAAGGATTGCGAAGATTTTAGAAGCATTCGCTATAGAGTTATGAGTGGTACAAGTCTAAAGAAGCAGTCGCCGCGTAGCAAACAGCATGTCAATGCTAATCGCGATCGACAACACAACATTGTAGTCTACTGGAATATGAAGCAACAAGCAATGCACCTATAAAAATTGATACTGTACTACTCCATCTCTGTTTTGATTCACTTGTGTTGATTCGACCGCTCATGTGATTGTAGGTGTTGATGCTTTCTACTACGATTATTACGAGTACTACTACCAAGGGAAGTAGTTCTAGCGGATAGCGTGAGTGACAGAAAAGAAGATCAAGGATATAACAGAGTAACGGTTGCGTATTTGCTGCTAGTGCGTGAGCGGTTCTTGCTATGAGTCGCCTGTGTGTCTGTGCACGAAACTGCAGGCGGCTTGAATCACTATATGTTACTGGCGAGAGTATCACGGTCTCAGTATCGACCTAGGTCTCCGGCTAGGGAGCCTATACGTATGTCTTTTTTACGATGAACGCTCATTCAGTACGCACGCGTATCGGACAATCAGTCAGCTTACCACTACCTGCGCTGAACTATATGGGCGTAACAGTGTGAGAGACAAAGAAAGTGAACGGCAAGGTTGACGACTTATCAAAATTGTTTCAATCTGCTGAAGCCACATATCTGTGGCGAGGCAGCGTCAAAACGAACATAGAAAAAACATTGCCATTCTGTCGACCTATTGTCTTTTGTAAGTCACAAAAAGAGGACCGTCGACCCGCAGAGCGTTTGTCATAAAGTGCAATAAGAGAGTGGTCAAGAGTTACCTCTTCTGGATCAGCAACTAGTGAATGGCTTGTTTATTACACCTTGATGTGTCCGTGAACGTTGGCACAGCATAACCTGCCGATTGAACTTTCTAAAAAGTCACGACACTATCCTGATGAGAATATCTGGTTGATTAGTAAATCAACAGAGTTCATACTATTTGTGTTTTGACCAGAGGTCGTGATATTTTTCGGCACATAATATTAGTATACTATGTGACAATATAATTGAGGAAAATAATTCCTGTTCATCCAGCCAAATGGGTGAGACGACTGTACGTCGCATTTAGCCAGAATAACGCAGAAACCTATGGCTCCTCCCTTATCTCACTAAACTACCGAAGAAGCGAAAGCCAAATTAGCAGAAGAAAAAAAATCACTCGCTAAACTCGTGGCCCATACGCTGAAATCATATAATCGCAGGTCATTATCAGGTCCGACGACTGTTTAACATCCAGATTCTAATAACTCAACAAAAGCAGGGACGGCGCGAAAACAGCAGGACAAAGAAAAGACAACGTACGACCAACGAACCGCTGGTAATAATATTACATATTGCGGCTGTAGTTGGTGCAAAAGAAAAAGAAGAAGACGAATTGATAACAGAATGCACCGGATTTTCCGGCGGGACTGACTCAAACGATCTGGCCGGTAGGCTGGTTTACAGAAAGCTACAGCTGAGTGTCGTGAATTGGACAATGCGCCGAGCCTGAACCGAAACGCACCATGACAGAAATTAGCTGTCAGAGAGTTATCGGCCATCGTAATAAAAGTATTAGCATTATTACTAATAGTCGTTGCAGTACGACCAGCTGCAACAACTTTGTCATTTATGTGCTAGTCAACCGTTAATAGGAACGTCGTACGAAACTATCGCGCGTATATGAAGCGAATTGAGATTTGGGCCGACGATCGCTCTCCCTGATACTTGTAACTGTTGTTACGGTTAGTTTCGTTAACCATACACGTTTTAATGAGATAGAAAATTCAAGCTAAGCTGAATTACGTGTACTGGCGGTGGCTATGACGAGCGCTTGTTTGACCTGATGACGTGAGAGAATCCCTGTGTCTAAGTGAAGTACAGCTATATTGTTTTTGTTGGAAGCCGGAAATGTGAATGATGCTAGATAATTCGGGTAGTGAAATAATGAGCACCAATGAAGGCGCCGGAGTCGGTGTAACGCGCCGGTGGTGTCCTAGAGGAAGTTTATCCGTCTGTATACTTGTTTTACTGTCGTTCCTTTCAGTGGAAGGGCAGTTTCGGCCAGATTACACAGCCTACGGGCGGCCGCGAATACTTGATGGCCGTATGCCATATGAGAATCGCTTTCCAGGAATTGATCTTGAGAAACGAATCAAAGAGGATGGTGACTCCCGTTGTAGCGTATTCCAGTATGAGCATTTGCCTCTCACAAAGAGTGTTGTAACTGACTTTGGAACGTATGAAGGTAAGATATAGTGTTAGCCTATGGAACATCAGGCAGCTATGGTCGAAATACTACATCTAATTCATTAGCGCTAACGGTTTGGGTGTCCGCGTAAGGTTGAGGTAGACCAGGAGGTTTATTATTGCAGTTGTGATAATTATTATTGTGTGAATAAAAGTCGATGTTATTGTTGTGAACCAAGCAAACCTACGGACTCAAACTGGATTAAAAAGGGGAAACATCTAGGATCTCGCGCACCACTATAAATCATAATCTATAACATTCAACAAACGTACCCACAATGGATTAGTCTTATGGATTGATGCCGAAATCTCAATCGTCCAGCAACGCCTTCCTATGGCCGAAAGCTCGATGAATCATCTGACGTTTTTGACGAACTTGAATTACTGTCATGATCCCTTTCTCCCGCTTGGTAATAGTTAGTGAGTCATATGGAATGCAACGTTTTCGCTAACCACCAAATGAATAAATACGAATGATTGCTATCGATGCCTCGTGGAATTGTTGGTTTACCAACAGCCTTTTACTGGCTACGTGCTGGCAGTGTGTTTAGACCAGAGTGAAGCACCTCTGAGGTTTTTCTGTTCGTATTATCATTGAATACCCAAAGCAAATGTATATCATGCCCACAGTCTCCTTTTCGAGCGCTACATGCTGTACAAAGATTTCGTAACGATTAATTTATAATTAACTTATTTATAACTATATGTATAATATATAACAAGCTAGCCATCTTAATCCTGTATGTTCGATAATATCGTGTACTGTTTACTGGACCCTAGACTCTAGCTGTAGGTACGGAAATCAAGCTGAAAGTATTTGGTACTCTCTGAAGATTAAGAACGTTTATAAATTAAAGATGAAAATTTATGATGATTTCTCTATAAAAATACGAAAAAAAAAACAATTATATTACTAATCTTTGTTCATTGGTATCTCCAACGAGTAGTCAGTTATAGATAGCTGATCTCAATAGAAGTACTTAGCTGGGTGATCTGTATTTCACCGATGGTGTGAAGAAAATATGGCCTATTAGAAAAATTTTATACACCCAGTGCGTGAATAACGGAAGAGATTCTTGACCTTTGCATGTATGCCTCAGTAAGGCCTAGCGTTGATTTCTACTGAGCTCATGACGTTTTAAAACGTAAGACCTGTTGGAGCAAGCGTAAACTCTTACGTTTGCAAACAAACACATGTGGTACGTATCTTGCATCGAATGTAGTTATTTGCCTTGTCAATTCAGTTACTATCGACCATTTTTTTACAACGTTTTAACATAATCATGTTTACTGTCAGTACTTTTCCATAAAACCTCATCATTAAAACAAAGAAATGGGCTTGAAGAAATTCAAAATATCAAGTAGTACAAAAAGTGTGTGTTTCTTATTAATAGAAAAAATGGCAGACCTGAGACCTGTGTTTCGAAGTAAGAGTTTTGCAGAAGACTGTGTTTCTTCTGTTTTATATGTTGTTCGTACTGAAACAAGGTATAAATCAGTGATAAGTACGGAGTTGTTTGGCGAACGACCACCTTATCCGGCTTCGTTATATGAACCTTCCAAGCTGTCAGTGCTCATCAACACTGCAACAGGATTTCACCAGTACCGTACTCTACGGTGAAACGACAGCGTCAGTTAAACAAACTTGTTCTAACTGGCTGTCGTAGTTTTCTGAAAACTAAGCGATGTTATTTGATTAAAAACAAATCCCTCACGAAACGCGCTTTTCACGCCACTAGGAACAAAGGAAACCCCCTGAGCTGCAATAGTGGCTGTGACTGGCTGCAGTGACTCTTTTGCTAAGCAAGTGACTAACTAAGAGGGTTGGTTTTGCTTAGAAAAATGGGAACGCGGAACATCTTGTTACTGTTGATTCGTTGAACCTGTCTCCCGCATCACTCTGCTGATGACAGTCCCATCATGCGAATGCTGTAGCGATGGTGATCTGCACTAAGTGTGGACTACACTAGATCTACTGACATTTGCATGCAGACTAGCTGGTGGCTCACGCCCCTTAAGCAACGTGCATCCCACAGATAGCGGAACACATACATCCGCTTAGTCTTAGCGTGCACCTACGCTAACGATGATTCTAGTATTTTGGACCATAGTAGCTAACGATAATGGGACGAGCACCTAAAGTCATTAAAAGTGTATGACGGTCCATAGGGACAGCGAAAGTTGGTTGAGAAACATGGGCTTGTAAACGAATAAATGGAGACTATCACATGATAACAGATGGGTGTACTGTTACAGATGGAACTAAGATGGAAAATGATAATCAAGATAAAAACTCAAGTGAACGTAAACGTATTCCGGAAAAAAGTTGATAGGTCGGTAGCCGCAACCGATAAAATTACAATTTACACTTTTAGCAATAACACTTGTATATGAAAACCATCTCTTTCTGTTACAATGACTATTCAAAGCTATTATAGTATTCATTAAAGAGGTTTAGGTGGACGTAGGTCGTCTTGACTAGGGTGTATTTATTTCCATGCATAATACCAAAGATTATTGAAAGACCGTTCACTGGTGTAAGCTTTTTTTATGTTTAATATGGTATTTGCAGGGGTTGCTTTGAGGAATTGCATCAATACAAATTCCGACATACGTATATTAGTATATATTACATGACTGATAGGTGACTGTTTACTGCAGTACATTATTTGGAGTACAGAAAGTACTGCAAATATATGTGGCACGGTATACCTATTGCTTTTCGGATTCATGAAGGACATGTAGCATTATACTTCTGTAACCGAACAGATTTGACTACCTAACTCGCGAAACGTATGGTAGTCATCTAAGGCTGTCCTGGTCATTATTTGTTAAAAAAAAAAAGCCCTGCAGCATGAGCAATTGCGAATTCTTATGCGCCGTAAGTTTGTCACTTTCGACGTCATGCGTTAACAAAACTGAACTTTGACCTATTATGATTGTAACCGAAATGACGAATGTCCTAGTTCGAATAAAAGTGCTGTCATACGGTATTTCATCAACTACCCATATGCGCCAGGTTTTACTTAGTCTATTCATGGCGTTAAGGATACGTTATGAAACTACTAGTATATTCAGGACAAAATAAGAATTATTAATAGGAACACATGGTGGTTTTGTAAAATTCCAACATTCTCTCGGGATCATTGTCTAAAAGGAAAAGGATTTAATAGCTCTTTTAACGCTGTCAAGGCCTTTGCGTACCTAACAAAGTTCCTTATTTTTGGCAAACGGTGGATGCCTTCCGGTTGCTTAGCTTGTTCTACCTGCACGCTAAAAAAATTCTCTTTTAGATTTGCACTGACCGTAGAATACTGGTTTGCTAGACTTGTTGGTTGTCTGATTTTTGACACTTCGTAAAAATGCTTAGAAACGTAAGCATTTCCAACGGTGTTATATCTGCCCTACATAACGAAGCAACTATATTAATTATACACTAAAAGCGTAACTAGCTTATTCTTATAAACATGGCCAGTTATCGAATTCGTAGCTCACTCACATGGGCTTACATAGATTTATTCATACACGACCGACTTTTCCCTTACGCAGACAGATCCACTTAGGCAGCATAAGGGGCGTTTATTTGCGACACACTTACATATAAGTAGTGCGTGTGAAACAATTAAGTTGATTTAACGTTGAGTGCTGACGACACAGCCGCTATATAATCGGGTGAGAACAATACTGTTAGACCATAGTTCCATAAACTGTTTGTTCCCGTTAAACCTTCATATCAATTTATATTTGTTTTATTTGGTTTTACAGCATGAAGTCAACGAACAGAATCGTGCGAAAAAAAAGCCATTTCGAACATTATTTTCGTTGTTGAGTCATTCTGTTTTCGTCTTGTTCCTCTGTGTACTCTCTGTTCATATTTTTACCGTTGTTCCATTTTTTAATATCGATATCGCCTTTTAGTCCATTTACTCCGTGTCCGCACCCCTGATTCGTTCGACGGTGGTTCCACGTAAAGATTATTTGCAACGTAAAATATATGTCTCTAATGTATCCGCCTTTATGTATCGTTTGCTATTGTTCCTTTTTTGGGATGTAGTGAAGTGAGATGTCACTGGCTTTGTTTCTAGTGTGGGGGAAGGGGGCACCGTGTCGACGGGCGACAGGATGGATGTGCACATTTTTTTATTGTCTATAATAGCCCTAAATCCATCTAAAGGCTGACAAACGTGGTGTTTATTTCAGTTAGAATTCATAGTAGAACTTTACCATAAGCGGCCATTTACTGGTAACATAGCAGGTCCTGTTGCGGCTCGTTGTTGTTAACTTCATTGTTGTAATTCCAGTTTAATGAATGGTTTATTTTCTTAGGTTCTAACAGACGCGATATATGTGTGTTTCAATAACTCGGATAGAGTTATAGCATTATTCAACATATAATGTATAAGCTATAGTCTATGCTTTATTCTTCGCAATTAAAATAATTAACTTAGTAGGTGTAAACTGACAAGCCAACACCCCAATGTGTTTGTTTGCGAGATTGCGTACCTTTAGATTAACGTTTGTTTTTTTCGTATTTTATTTTATTATCTACTCCGTGGCCTGGGTTTGCTCATCATCTCAGCGATAACTGGCGGGAATCCAAGCATGTCGACTAGATATAATCACAATGATGATAGTATAATGATACTAATCAGCAGATCGTAGGACTCTGTTAGCTGCCATATATCGTGTTTTACGTTCGGTACCTAATTATCACATATAGAATGGTGGTCTCCAGTGAAGAAGAAGAGTAGCTTCCAAGCACTTTTGTGCTCGTGCGCTGTTTACGCTTTTCCGTATATAGCCACAAGGAGTGAAGTAAAGATAGATACCGTAAAAAACAAAAACCTTTCTCTTTTAGGACATGAGATTCTCTTACAGATGGTCTATTCGTGTTGTATTCAAAGTTGACTAAAAAAGACAGCAACGCATACCGAAGTTAGCGAGAGCAAGTTGTTACATATTGTATTACATATGTATAGGTACATATGTCGGATAATAGTAATAGAAAAATAGCCAGGGACATAAATGACGCAAAAGACGAACAGGCATTGATTGTTTCACACTTTGAATCTAAAGGATGTTGCTTCGGAAAAAGGTTTTTTAGCATATTCGCTAGAGCCACATCCTTGATCCTGGCTAAAACTAAGTGCCGACTTTTCTAAAGTACGTACTGGATCAATACAATTTGCGGCCTGTGTGTAGCAAAACGTATCAGATCAAGCAATATCGCCATTGTTAAACACGTTTACGCGTCTAATCACAGCTGTCGTTTAACGACTTCACTGTTTATAATCTGAGACACACGAATCAATGTATGTGCAACAAATATGGCCATAGATTTTTGTCGCCGATGCCGCTTCTTGATAGACAGCCGCCCCCAAATGGTCCCTGTTCGTTCAATGCAGGGATTACGTAGCAGAAACTTTAACTACAGATCGTTAACGTGTTAAAATGAAATTATGACTCGGGGAAAATCTGAGCACTATGAAATTCCGAAGAACTGATATCATTCAACTTCTTATATATGACATTGTTATCTGCCTTAGTAATTACTGCGCAGGGGTGACGTGTTAGACCGCAACATGGGACTATGGACAGGCATAATTCTAGCAGTTCAGATAATGGATAACAGGTAGCTAAAACAGGGTAGGAATTATAACATATTTCAAGTGGTGGCCGAGAGAATAAATTACTAGTTGAAAGGTAGCATAATACGTTGCAACTTGTGCCGTAGAGAGCCGTTTTTAAAAGTTAGCTTGACCTCAAAAGTTTTATGAACTGGTTAAGTAGTAATACTAAGCGCTAAGCTTAGTTTAATCAAAGGATCAAGAAGTGATCACCCCCAAGTACATTACCAGACGATTTGTACCCCTTCATTAGAGTTTTGTGCGGCGTATCCTATATCGTTTTGAAAAATATAAGAAAAAACTGGGTCCCCGAAATTCGGAAGGTCAGCGAGCTATTATATTTGTATTTGTGCAAATGTAGTTGATTATTTTATTACTAAATACTTTGCAAACATAAAATCATAATAATACAAAGGTCTATTTACAGGCACCAATCACAGCAGTGTGTGCCTATACTATATCATCGATTTATATAAGGAATTCGAAAAAACAATTCAACACAGAATTACACTTCGTTGCGATAATATTTAAAGTCGCCAGTAATCGGTGATTTTTTTACAGCGTATTAGTATCATCAGTGTTACCTTTGCATAAGCTAAAAGAAGTATTAATAAGGTATAACAACTTACTTTATTAACAACTTTACAAGTAAAATGCTGTATTATATAGTATGTCCAGCCATAATGCAACCGGAGACTCTGGTTTGAAGCTTCCGACGCTATGCCTCACTTCATCCCGCGGAAACACGAGCTATAGCACAATGTCCCTGTGAGCATATTATTGCATCCGTCTATTCGGTTCGCAATGTTCTCAAAGTCACGGCCAGTCTGAAGCAAACTTTGCCCCTTAAACAGCAAATGCCCCTTCACCCTTTTTTGCTTCTGCTCACAACTATACCTGATCAATTCGTTTCCGGTGCATGATCAAAGTTACACGTTCAAAGGGAAACGATTCTCTGCAGCGATTTTTCACTCAAATGCCGGTAACATGTTGCGCGATATGTACTCTTGCCATCCCTCTATAGAAGTATTTTCTCCAACTTGCCGCTACTGGAGCAGTTGGTCCAGAGCGATGGCTAGAAACCTCATAGAACCTTTATACCTCCTTCGGTTCCTGTTACGATCCAGACTGTTGGTTGACATGAACTTACCGGATGACCGAATCTACATCATATTCATTGCGTTTAACACTGAGTAATTTCTCGCCGCCTTCGCTTGAAAATCTTTCGCCTACTGTTGTGCAAAGCCGCTGGTCGTCATGCATTTTGCTATGTATTTGCTACACACAACGCGCTACTCATCCATATCTGTAGACGCTGGGCAATATGTAACTGCTGCACTATATTGAAGACTGTATGAGGTAGATCCTGCCACAGCTATCACCGACGAACAATATGAACGGTATCTGTAGTAATGAGTAGTTGATGAGTGTCTGTCTGCATTGTTCGTTCTCGACTATTACCGTTATTTGCTTTCGAACGACGCTGCCGTGCCCAGTGCTTGATTTAGAGGTGTCATCCGCGTCGTTAGCGTGAGAATTAGCCACAATCGCCAACAGCAACAGTTGGAACCGCTAGCTACATCGTTAATAAGATTAGCGATGGAGTGGAGGCATTGCCTCGGGGAATAAAAGTAGAGCTTTTTATGACAAAGTTTCGACGGTTCTCAAAGTTGATTCCATCCCTGCGCGTTGCTCAGCTTATCTTCGACGGGCGCCAGCCAAGTCGATGCGCAGCAGCAGAAAAAGAAGGATGGAGACTACAGGCGGGTATTTACTTGGGTATTGTAATAAAACAGGCGCCGATGCGCTGATATGGTAGTTATCGCTGCGGTCACCCGTGGATCATGTCACGTGATCGAGCCTCTACTGTATTGCAACGGCGAGTTTTAGAACTGTTTGCAGTGGTGACAGCAATACCTAGTCTAATTATCTAACGCGTTATCCCGCGCTAGAATTCAGGTCCGCGCTTTACAAGCTGGAATCTACTATGTTGTCTGCACATTATAAGTAGATGCTAATGTTTGTTGGGCAATGACGGCGTTAGTAGCTAGGGTGGTTACGAACAAAAAAAAAAAACAAGATATAACTGTAACGGCTCTACAACTACTGCTTGAATTGGCACACGAGTGCCTACTGCATTTGTCGATCTCATTGTGCATCACTAGCTAAAGCACAACTAATTAAGAACAATGAAAAGTTTTAATTTCTCTGTGCCTACTATGTGCTACTCGTTATCCATCGCAGCCATTATAAACACCGAAAAAAAGTTACTGCGCCCTTGTAAGTCTGAGCTATCGCCAAATAACTGCCATTTTTTTAGGCGCACAGATGATCCTGAAGTCCCCATATTTTTACATTTCTTATGCCCTGTATGGGAACGTCGCTTGGTATACTGACCTGTATGTACTCCTTTGTAACTGAAAGATGTTCGTTTAATTGACTTGACCCTATAGCTATAAAAGTCCGTTACTGTAAAAAGCCATATGAATCATTCAAAGTGTGGTGCACATTATATTTAAACTAGTTTTAATATATATCAAGTTAACGCAAGCTTAACGTCTTCTATTTAATGATCGAATAGACTGAAACATTTGGTAATGGTTTTTGGGGTCTCACTTGCGTGCTTTCTAAAATACAGAGCATGAACTAACTTTCAACTTTAAGGGGTAGCCGTAGTTTCTACAATAAATGGGGTGTATAATAAATGATAGGGCTAAGGAGGCTACCTAACAAAGTGCTTGTACAGATTTTTCTTATGATATAACGGATTTGCTAATATAATGATTTAACATAGGAATCTATCGTAGGAAGTGGTCGCAGAAGCATAATTTGTACAAGTAATGCATTAAAGAGCTTACATACACTGGATTTACAGGCGATTCCGAATATAAGCTCAATGAATATAGAATCTGGATTTCAAAAAAGGGGTTTATCCATTATAATAAAAAGATTATAATAAAGGGAACGACATTGGCCGAGAATATCAGCTTTCAGGACTGTCGAAAAAGGGGGCAACAGAAAGTTTGCTGTATACAATAGAACTTCGTACTATAAATTCTGTTAAAATAAGCGCTAGTGAATTCCACTTCTGATTAGAACACTGATTCATTTCGAACACCCTAAGCAGACAAAACAATAGAAGATGAAATGTCATGCTGGACATTAACAGTATATATATAATGCATCGTCGTATAGTTTCAGCCACTGCGTACTAGCCTTTTTTGGCCAGCGTAAATATCATCGCACTCCTTACTAGTGAAATACGCGCAGTCACCATTTTCGCTGATTGCAGGCAAGGTTGTTTACATGTGCGATACCCCGTCAACAAAACGAGATGATCGACCGGCTCATCAGGGTGGACAAGAACTTCCGAAAAGAGATTATCCAACTTCGGCGATTGTCTATTTAGGAATTCCTTATGCTGAACCACCTCTCGGATCTTATCGACTCAGAGTGGGTTATTCGATATATGTCTCGCATATGTGAACGACGCACATAGCTAGTAATGAACATGAAGACCAAGAAAGCTTCTCTGTGCGTCTGTCTGACCAGTAGTAACAAAATCTTGCTACAATTATTATTGAAAATGGGTGTCATATGTAAATTCTTAGTATTACTCGTATGCATTCATACGTCTTTATACTGTGTTCTTCTCAGGACCCTCAGCCTATCCAGTTTCGTGGTAACGTTGAAGCGAAAAAGTTTCGGGCATCTTGTCTGCAACATACGAATTTCACCGGTTCGATGAAAGGCATAAGTCATATCAGCGAAGATTGCCTCTATCTCAATATTTATACGCCTAATGTGAGTGACACTAACCTTGTCATGTTCAAATAGCGAATCTGAATAGTAGTCACCGATAGGGAGTATATTAAGGATCAGAACACAAAAACGAAGGCTATTATAATAATGTGCTAGTGGATATTAAGATAAAGAGAAGGAAGATAAAACGAGTGATTTGATGCAATGCAAGCGTATTTCTCTGTAGTCGTATATATTTGCCGTAGCCACGTCATAGGCCTTTGCTAGATTAGGCTGTTGTCTAAAAGAAAACTAATTTTTGAACAGCAGTGGCCTAAGCCGAGCTTCGGAGTCAATTTTTAAGTCCTTGCAACAACCTTAGTACTTTCGTAACTCACCAGTCGCTTACGGTATGTACTAAATGCATTTAAAATATAAAACGTTTTGTGTATAGATACAGTGTGCTCTAAAGGGTATGTTGTACGTTGACCTCTGTATTATAAACGACTGACTTAAGCCAGTTCATAACGACAATGATCTTTACAATAGGATGAAGTGAACAGTGGGCAGCGGTCCGCGGTCATGGTGTATCTGCATGATGGAGAGTTCAGTCACGGATCCGGCAATCTGTTCCCAGGACACATGCTAGCCGCATCTCAGAGAGTTATCGTTGTGACACTCAATTACCGACTTGGCGCCCTCGGTTTTCTATCAACCGGAGATAATTCATCAGGTAAGCCTTTCGTAATTAATGAAATTAGAACTCTGAGCGAAGACAGCGTCTGAGCTTGATAACTTCAGAGTGTATGTTCAAGGGCCGAACGACTTGCGAAAGACATTATCTATTGATGAATGATATGAAATTAGAAAATAATATTCGTCCTGTTACGATCGCCAAGAGCGCAGTTCATCCGACGTTGTGTTTTGTGTATACAGCTGGGAACTATGGTCTAATGGATCAACGGGCAGCGATTCATTGGGTTTACCACAATATCGATAGGTTTGGAGGTGATCAAGAACGAATCACCCTCTTTGGACCTGGCGCCGGAGCGGCAGCTGCTGGAATTCATCTCATGCAACAGATTTATGGAGAAGACCGTATGTTCTTTTTAAATAATACAAATCTATAATTAAGTGTTATTACGACACCTACATAGAGTGCTAAGTGCATCGGCCTTGTGTTAAAGGATAGTTATTATTATCGTCATATTTAAGTGTTTATTCTTTCGTTTTTGCAGTGCACATCAAACGCGTGATTGCAATGTCTGGAAGTGCAACCGCCGACTGGGCCTCAATTGATGATGCGATTTTTGTGCGAAATATCTCCCGTCTTTATGGCGAGCAAATAGGATGCTGGGCTATGGATAGCTGGAAGCTCGTTGAGTGTCTGAAGCGGTACTGTGTACCTGGGCGTTTATTTTGTATATTAACCTAATGGCCTCAAGGCCAACGCAACCCGTTCCGTCATGTCATTTTTGATCATACGTATTTACATATGGGTGAATTTTACTCTGTAGTTTGTTGTAGTGCGTTGAATGCGCATATGCCGATCATTGTTGTAAATTCATAATTGAAGTCTATTGGAATGACTAAATTTTCATTGACATCTTATTTTATTCCAGAAAAAGCAATAATAGTGTTGAATTCACTTTGACAACAGTGAAACCCGAACGGGGTTGGCTCCCTTGGGGACCAGTGCTCGATCGAAATACACGATTCAAGTCCCCCGTAATGCCATACACCCCACTCGCTTATCTTGAGCATAAGGTATAATTTTGCCTATCCTTCTAAGATTTTAACTTCCAAATTCATGTGGAGACCGTTGTTCAAGTTGGTAAAAAGGCAATTTTTTTTTGAAGGCAAGTAAACATAGCGAATAAACATTTCAGATGCCCCTGCCTGGTCGTATCGAAAAAATTGCCTACATGACCGGCGTAAGTAGGAATGATGCTTCATTTATAGCAAAGGAAGACCAAGAGCTTCGCAACATCGGTTACCAAATGACCTGGGATACATTTGACTCAAAGATTCGGGCCTATGCGAAAACTTACAACTATACAATTAACGAAGATGCGATCATTGACGCAATTCGCTTCATGTATACGCCCTGGATGCAGCCAGACAATTCATCTCTTCTTATCGAAGAATACGTGAATGTAAGTTGTGTGCGCCTCACAGAGGTTGCGGGTTTGAGGTGATTTTTCAGATATGTGGGTACGTACTGGACAACCATGTAATATTTGTATAGGAGAATAACGTAAGTTGTTGGTTTCGACGTTATGATTCAATGGTTCATTCCAGATGTTCTCAGACGCCTTGTACGCAGCGCCTATGGATAGGATGGTGAAACTGCTATTGGAAATCAACGTGCCAGTGTACCAGTACGTGATGAACTATTCCTTAACTTCGGCCTACTTCCTCAAGTCGCAACGCGAATGGGACCGTGTACCGCACGACCTTGAGTCAATCCTCGTTTCAGGGGCACCTTTCATGGATCCTAAGTTTTACCCTACCGACTACAACTTCGAGTCAGTGACCTGGAGCGACGGAGATCGAAACATGAGCCAGTTGCTTATGGAAGCCTGGGCTAATTTTGCTAAGGAAGGCACTCCGACACCGAATGCTCTTTTCGGCGTTATTGACTGGAAACCTATGCTTAAAGGTAGATTGCTGTTAGTTGTTGACCACATAGACTCGTGCATTGCATCCTTTACTATTGCCGTTAACTTACTCAGAATTTTGTCAAACTAGGATAATTATATCTATTATGTTGCATTCTTTCAGGTAACCTTCAATATCTGTCATTGAACGCTACTTACTATGAGGCTCAGAATTCATCGTCTTTCATGTACCGCGACTATCGTCAAAAGCAAGCACAATTTTGGAATCAGTATGTTCCGGGAATTTTCGGCCGGGCCGAACATTTCTGGCCATACTGGAACGAATTGCCGTGGGAGTATGAAAATCGGGTCTACAAAACATCACTGTACTTCGTTTCAGCTATGGCGGGACTATTTTTGTTTCTCGCGTGTGTCGGCTTCTGCTGTTACTGCCGCGCATCCAGGTACGATGATGACTTTTACTAAATGAAGCCGAACACAAACAAAAAGCACAATGTTAATGTTGATACTCAAAAAATGATGAGGTTCTCGTTGATGCCGAATGTCGCATCGACGTTTGAGACTGGTGAAATCTGCCAGCGAGGGCTTGCAGATTCCAAACCCAACATACGGCAGTTTCTGGGAAAGACTTACGTATGAATGCGTTTGGCATTGGTGGTCAGCTCTCATACTGAGTCTTTTATTGTATATAAGTATGTCTGTAAATGATAATGGAAACGTTTAGAGTATTTTCTTGCTCGAAAGCGGCGATTTAAAACGATTTACTCATTGATTCGAAATTGTGCTTATATATATTAAATTTACCAATAAGTACATACATTCTACAAAATCTCATAGAGCCATTACTTTTAGTAGGTAGTCGCCCGTATGCTGAACTTACTAAAATCTGGATTATATATTACAGATTCAAGGAACCTGACAATTTGCCGCATTACCGAATATGATACAATGTTTTTGCTTATCTTTGAAAAAAGATGTTGGGGCTGCACGCTTTTTTCAATCATTATTTTGTTGACAGACTGGCCTGTTTGGCATTTGTAATACGATAGTGCTTTTTAGGTATAATTTATCGGTACAGGCCGACAGACAAAGGATACTTAGTCTTACGAAATCCACAGTAGAATACCAAGGCAAGAGAATCATCCTCTACTCGGAACGGTGGGTAGCGTGATATCTGGACATCGGTAGCACAAAACGCGTAAATTCTTCGCTTGGAAAGGCGCTTCCAGTTTTGATCGCGACATTTGGCTCCGTTTGAGCTGGATGACGGGTTATCGCACGTCGGCTCTAGCGGAACGTGTGATTATTTTCCAAGGCTTGGCGACTTCTGCAATAGGCGTGATCTTGCGCGCATAACATGGAATGGCTAGAATGCGTGTGATTTAATGACACTTTAAGAGTTAAATGAAAACCCTGACTGAAAGATGGTTTACATATGATTTAGCGAAATTTTATTTACTTCATATCATTTTGTAAATACGTACGTTGGCGTGTTAATGGATAAATAGAATAGAAGCTAATTGCGAGTTAATATCGGATGCTAAGGCTTCTGTTTACAGGCACAACCAACCTTTCTTTCAGTCTTTTTTATTTTATTTTGTCACGGCATTACTTGTAAACGTTTTTCATCATCATAGTACACATTGTAAGTGTCCTCCAACGTAGAGCGGCCATAAAGTACTCGTTATTCGGATTTGTTTTGTACTTTCAGACGCTTGACTATTCTCAAAACAAGATTCTAGAATACAGTAAATGAATCAGCCTTGCTCGCTTGTGATTTTTATACAACAAAGCGTTATTAAAGAAAAGCTAGAATTATTTATAAATATATAAAGTGCTCTAGGACTAAATATGACATCACGTATTTATTAAAACCCATCGCGCAAAGATCTGAACCTCTTCTATTTCGCATTCAAAAGCAGTGACGGCTCGGGCGCCTTGATCGGTAGAAGGGGTATCTGCGTGATACGAGTGCGTAAAGTGTAGAAGAGATCACTGTGCTCTAAATTGTTGCAGCAATGCTGGCCATTGACGTTCTCTAGAGAACAGAAAAAAAAAAAAAGAGCGACCGTTACCGTATTTATCTTGCCTGTGGACTTTCTCAGTGGTGTCCAAAATAGCTACGTAAAAGGATTAGCTTAATCCGTTTACATTCTATTATAATTTTATCCGCTACTCAAATAACGGAAGTGCTCCCAAGATGTTGCTGTCAGATGTCCTTGGGTGGTTGTTTGTTTACTAGGGTGTTTAGCCTCATTATTCGGCCGTTGCAGACGTTCATGTGTTACGTGGTCGCACTTTTTCAGATATTTGCATGATTCGATCGACGAGACTGATTATGACAAGGCTTCATCACTAAAGTACGCGGGGCCCGGGGAATTTGGAAGAAGCCGCGCGGTCGCTGGCAGCGGCATGAAATCCGGCCTCTCGTGCGGCTCGTTGGCCTCCGCAGTCGCTGCTTCCACAAGGCATGTTCGCTTCGCAACTGATCACTGATACACGAAATTGAAACCGATTGAATATTTAGCAGCTAAATTGAGCAATGCTATATGATCTAATTTAACACCGTAACCTTGATTGATTCAAATTGGCGAATTACTATGAATGCTACGGCTTTACAATGGACTTATTAACTCTCACCAATTGCTTGATTGATGATTGAGCTATTGACTGCGATCCATCTCTCGAAAGTAGCGATTATTTCTTCGAGTGTTACTTTACGAACATTCTAAAACTTTTATTTGACGACCCACGGCTTTTAAAAAAGCTTAGGCCGGTTACAATGTATTTGTTCTGTGTTCTAAGGCCAGTGATTCGTACCTCCTGGATGGTAGCTTGGTTTATGAGCTTTACATTATATGATATTTTGCCTGCAAGATTTCCATCATGTTCAACTGGTCTCCTTATAAATTAGATATGAATAGCTGTAGCTTATAAGTTGTGCTATATCATACTAATATCGTACTGTATCGATTGCGTAACCATATTCGTCTGAGACATATGTAACCATGATGTCTCATGCAGGTAATAATGGCGAAAGTTCTATCGTCATGCTTTCAGTAACGTGAGCGCTGCCAATTTTGAGATGATAATAGACATGAAATCGAACGATGAGCTGCTGTACGCGAAAGTAGTTTTGCTGGCACTTTGTTTGGCTTTGGCGGTGGATACAGAATGAGTTACTGAAGTAATTACGAGCGTGCATGTATAGGGTAGACGCTCGCTTTCGCCGATGGGGTTTAGGTGGCTTGAGCGATTGTATTTGTTTTTTCCCTTTCAACTTTCCCTTACAGCTATCCGGTCCGTTACTTGCTACGGAGCGATTTGATATTACTGTGCTGTGCTATTAGTTCTGTGTTATCTAAATAAGGTTCACTTCTTAAAAAAAATATCAATTTAAACTGTCAAGCTAAGCATCTCTATTTCTACTCACTATCTAATGAGAAAAAAAATACCATCAGCTCAAACCGGTTCCCTATCCCGTCTTAGCATGCCTCACCGTTTTCTAAGACTTTTTTCTGTTGAAGCCACATATTATCACAATACGCTTCTAAGTTAGCACTTGCTCGTTTCGGTATCGAATTCTTAACAATGCGACAATAACAATAGTAATGATCGTAGTTGCACACGGTAAACAATTGTATTTGTTGCACGTCGACACGTCTAACCTTCCGATCAACGTTGGGTTGCCCTCGTCACGTTTCCTGGTTGCAGTATGCATTCATTGGGTGGTACGCGATATGAAAGCCTGCTCGCTGTCCTGCCGAGGGACACCGCGGTATAGCAAAAGCTCAAGCCATCGGTGACTGTTTCAGCATCTTCTATTCAGTTTACCGTCGCTCCAAACTGACGATAAACCGTAGCAGTAGCAGCAGCAGCAGCAGCAACAGCAGCAGCAGCAACAACAACAGCAACAACAACAGTAACGGAAAACGAAATGAGTGAGGCAGATTTAATGTTCACTCGTTGCAGTGACGGGTTTTCGCCTGACTCCATCAAAAAAGCTCTAACCGGAATCCTTTACAAAGTCAATTTTGCTCAATGTCTCTCTATTGCCCTTACTACTAACGTCAACTAGTCTTTGCTAATTAATATGAGTGGTTTTTCATTTGGCAACGCTCATGCCAAGAGACCTGGCAACGTCAAATTGAATTCCCCTCTGCTGATATTAATAAGGAACTCTATAACATATGATGTGCCGCTAAATGCATTCTTGTGTATAACGACAAATCCAGACGACTGGCTGAACCTACCTAGCATTAAATTTGATTGAGTCCGACTATGAACAAAAAGCCTACGGACTCGAAACAGCGGTGACATTGGACGCAGATATCGTTTTCTAAACTTCCATAGTAAATATACTGGCAGCAATAGAGCTATAGTGCGAGCTTTTTCTATTTCTAGAGCATATTTGGCAGCCGTCAAGTGCAAGACAATTCTCATATTATTCATAGTTTAGTGCCAGTTCTCCCTACTCAAGCGTTTTTTCCGTAGTTGTAATTCGAATCGCCTTGGAGAAAAATGATTAGGTAGAAAGATACGTGGGCCCCAGTTGAATTCGTTCCATAATGTAGTGATATGTTAGAAGATTCGCTTAATTTCACTCAATAGTAGCGAGAAATATCGCTAGTCCAGCTCCGTGTTCTACATGTTCTTCCGAAATACGTTCAAGATGACCAGTCAGAAAAATGGGCCGCAACGAAAAGTGGACACCAATTGACCTTTAAAAGCTCCTCCCTCGATTTAATCGTACTCCAGAAACGGCTGCAGCTCACACCACGAAGATGATCTTGCATTCGATCGTGCCACATGTAAACAATGACACCTTGAGATCGGCCGAAAATTCGAGAGCACTTTGTGGAGCCAATACGAATGAATGAATGAATGGATGGATGAATGAGGTGTCACCAGCATCGGCCGCTGAACTGGCTGGACGTGAGTGAAGGCGAGAGAGATAAATGTACAGCTGAATATTTACATAGATACAGAATGAACTGTTTATAAGCATACGTTACTTGTGAACATTTAACGACTTTAGATTGGCATTAAACTGTTGTATTGCCTCATGGCTCAACCATGTATTTATGAGTGCGATGGAATGGTGCATGAACATAGTGAAAAGATGTTGCAATGTTACCAGTGTAGATTTTGCATGTGTATAGAAACGAGGTTTTAAGAACGAATATGTAAATCAACGTGTATCTACTACGAATAAGATAAGAATGGACGCAATGCCATGAAACAAAGACTGAACTGAGCTGAAAAGAGTCGCTAGACGATATTAGCGCACTGTTAGCCTTTGGCGTCGGTTACGTAGATAAAACCCTGTTAACACTGGCTATTATTATACATTGGCGAATAGAAAACGATATGTCCATGTACTTAGTTAATATATCAATTGAAGGAAACTAAGCCACATCGAATGTATGAGCATTGAAAGAGGGCACAACGCAAGAAGAAGAGGACGATTTGATGTGCCGATTCCATTCACTCAAATTAAACGCTTTATCAAGCTCGATTGGAAATTGTAGGTGTCTCTAAGGGACTATGACGCATTTGACAAATATAATTTGGTTTGTTAATTCCGTTCAGACAATGTAACGCTTGTCAAGAGTCGAAGGCTGGGGGAAGTAGACAAGGTAGGGGCTGAATAATAGAGTATCGTCAGTAAGGTTAGACTGAATGGTGTTATACAGTTTAGATTGAATATGCTTTTTGCAACGAATTTATTCCCCTTTCTACAGGGAGAGATCAACAACCACTGCCGAGTTGGCATTCACTCGAATAAGATGTCTCTAGGCAATCTCTTGTCAAGGTCAGTTCTTCTCGTCAATATATTATATACATCGATATGTGACCGCACACGAAAGACATTAGTATAGACATATGCAATTATGTATAATTAAATCTCATCGTACAACAGAATACAATATATAAACAACTAAGTTAAATGAATGTTTGTCTGTACGCAGAGAAAAGCTCACCTGTATATATTATCCACATTATTTAAGGTGATAATTCACGCATAAGTTCAGACAGCATGTTTATAATAGATATTATACGTACAGACAAAATATTACGCAAAGGATTCGAATAACTGCCAAAATAAACGTTGAGTCATCTGGTGCTAAAACTATGTGTTTTCCTTTCGGAAGTTCAAATTATCGAACGAGTTTCGTATATTCTTAAACTGTAAGGTTGGGAATCGAACAATCGAACTTTGAACTCTCGGAAGCAGAATCCATTACTAACAGAAAATATGTGAGAAGTAAAACGATAATTCGGTTTGTTGAGCACAGAGCAAGTTATCGTATCCATGTGTTCGCCAAACGACGAACGAAATATAGAAAAAAATAAAAATCTCTTAACTATAACAAGTCAACGAGATATTAAATAAAGGAAAGGAAAGAAAAGTAAGTCTGAAAACAGTTGACTAAAAACATGAGTGCTTGTAGCTAAGCATAGCTGCTTATATATGTGTGCTAGAAATCTCCAACAAGACGTTCAGCATAGCTTTGGCTGATTTTCCTAAAATTTCTATACACTTGTATGCTTGCTATAAAATTCTTGGGTTCATCGTATTAGCTGAACGATGGATTCGCTAGCCTTCCGCAGAAATCCTGCGTCTGCGACTGCATGAGGGACGCAAATTTAAACTTCCAGGTAACTTGATTTATGGATTAGGCCCCAAAACAAAGTAGACCGGTTTCTTAACCTGTAGTAACATTAAGTACGCGTACTTCAGTTATGCTAAAAAACGTTTTATCGCCCACACATGCATTAGAACGCCCGCCAAACCAGCACTGCACGTCCTTTGTTATAGAAGTACGCACCTAAATTATAGTTGCTGAGTCGTATGATGGTTCTCTAGATACTCCAAGTATAGGAGTTAACGTAGAAAACATACATTTTGCTTTAAAAGGTCAAATTATATCAGCTCAGGATAACAATGTTGCTACGCCGTACGGGTACATGCCATTTTTACTGGTCTGTTTTTGTTTTTAACAGTGTTTGATAAACTATTGGTTTTTGTAGTGAGAGATCATGCGTGGTGGACCGTTACCCCTACAATGCGAAGCACGATTTCTATTGTCTGATAATTAAATTCACTGTTTTTAATATTTATAACACTACTTGAATGAAATTTGTTTTTACTTTATTTATTTGTATATTCTTTATTTTCTAGATTATTTTACAAGTCACCCACAACGCGGACAGTTTTCAACTTTACTTTCTGAGTTTTTAATTTTAAGACAAATTTTATTACAACTGAATTTGGCTTACGATTCCTAGGTTGTATTAAGCGCTTACCAAATAAAGGCGAAGAAAATATCATTACTTGGTTCGACATGTTTCGATATCTACCTACAGCAAACCCTAGAAAAAAATATAGCACACACTTCTTGTGAAAAATGTACAGTTAGAAGTTAGACATTAACTTTTACTAATAAAACATTACAAAAGTCCTCTAGATCAGGAGACTTGAGCATTTATTTGTTCTTTTTGTTACATTATAATACTGTTACAACTTCTTGGCTTGTTCATTTAACTTGTCGAATTCCTAGTAGGCTGCTGTTATATACAGATATCTATCTACAGCTTCACCTTAGACTTGCACAAATACTAACGATAAATATTTATCCTCTCGTCACCTGTACGTAGAAACGAGAAGAAATGTATCTATAGAATTGTTTTTCGGAGCTCTTAGATATTCGTTATTAGTTTAAATTGCTGCTACGAAGACCATCTCCACTCAGAATACGTACTCGCTCAGGCTGCGCAACTTATTTTTGCTGCACATAAGCACTTTAATAGACTTCAATAGAATAGCAACATTTATAATTTAATGCAAGCTAGTGTTAAGGCATTTCGGAATCAGTCAAACAACGGTAGATGCATAAATCTCAAATATATTCGACTATAGCACCTCTGCTTTTATTCCCCATGAGCACAATTCAGCTTTCTTTTTGTGAGTAAATAATATTTCTTGAGCCTAGCAAGTCCAATTATCTTACATTTAGTCATTTAGTCAAGTACATTAGCCGGCTGACGAGCATCCATTAGAGTTATAAGTTAGCTCTATAACTTGGTCGGCATCCGTACGACTTCCGCAGAGGTTGTTTGTATCAGACCCTGTTTAAATACATTTTAATTGAACGGTTCAGTCGTTCCAGGGCCTATTGTTTCCCAGCGAAATGTCTACGATTGAGCTTCATTAGATTATTACATTTTGGACATGGACGTGGAAACCGATTCAGCATTGGAATTGCTTTTTCTCTTTGTTCCCCTCTGCGCACATTATGTAATTAGTCAGTTTTAACGCCTCCGACTTGAGGCGAACAGACAGTGGAATATCCGTTGGCCGTCTTGGCCTTCATTCCATAAGCTTCCTGCCGCCGGCGTTCCTTGTAGGCATTCACGTAAAACTGGACAAACAAATATAAAAACAGAACTCCTTGTGGCATAGCCAAATACACGTATAACCTCGGATAGCCACAGTCGACGAACAGCGGAATGCTACCGTGCAGCATGGCAATAATGAATTGAACGATCTGGAGCTGGGTCAGATAGCGTTTCCACCAGAGATATTTTTGCATGTCTGGCCCGAAAGCAGATAGGAAATAGTATGTGTACATGATCACATGTACAAATGTATTAAGACAGATGATGAACGAGGTATGGCCATCAGTGCCAATTCTCTGCCAAAACCAGCAATCGAACACGACAAGGCAATGGTGCACCACATGCAGGGTCGATACCTGATTGAACTTTTTCCGAAGAACAAAAAATACTGTATCGAGGTAGTCAGCAATACGCAGCAGTCGTAACCACCAATAGACTTGAAGCAGTGTCAGGGACTTCTCGTCTGTCGAGAATGTCATGCCTAAAGGATGAAACGTAAAATGTAACCGAAAACAGTCCACATACTACCGTTAGTAGAAAATAATGGATAGATATGCACGTAGGTGTGGAATATATGTACGTTAAATGTATGCCAGCACAGTCCTTTCGTTCGCTCCAAATCCATGAGCATAAAAAATAATGATTTCAGCAGCCATGTAGGTGATAGGAATGCGCGGGTGCTAAGCGATCTTGAGGTTCTGCTTACCTTGACAGAAAAAATTATATCCTCCACCTAGGTATGTGAGGCGTAGGACGGTGGCAAGGAAACCTGTGCTGAGTACAACGTTTAATCCGTTGTAAATTCGAATGGCTATTTTAAGGTCGTATGGAGGACGACTCTTCATGTACGCAGGACCCCATACCTTGACGAAATACAAATAGCCCAGAGTGAGCCAGACGATGATCGACGGATATTTCACCATAATCCAGTCTTTTGTCCGAGGATCCTGCGGCAGGTGGAAAAACCGTGTCAAAAAATCCGGTTGCTCCATCTCAATGTCTGCCATGTAACCTGCAAGTAACAAAAAAGTAAAATTATCTGTTATATTGGCCTTTACTTTGATCACAAATGGGGTTCAGTCACGGTTTAGCCGCTTTCGACACATGGTGAATATGAGGACAAGGCCTCGGGTTCACTTGCTGTCACATGCCTAAATTATTCTTTGACCCAGTCAAATAATGAATAGCCGCTGGTTTGTTGTTAAAGTGCGTTTTATGCTCTCACAAATGTCGACGAGCGCAAACGTTCATTGAAACTAGAAACTGTCGATGTACTGTAGTAGTACACCTTTTCCGGTCGCAACGATAAGCTTCCGATAAGTCATCCTCTGTGTTGGAAGCCATTACCGTGCATCGACGGAATTTCCATTTATGCGGTATATTATACTCTCAGCTTTTATCAATGGGCCTAGTACCATGATTTCAATGGCAGTATCTCAATTCCCTACGCCACTGGAATGGCTTAGAAGAAATGATCGTTGTACTGTAATAGCTCACTTTGCGGCACGCAGTTTTCGTAAGGTTCAAATGAGCCTAGTTTTGTAAGGTGCCCTACATGCAGAGCGATACAAAATAGGCTTCTTCGTCAAGAAGCCAAAGGTAATTTCGGGAAAGTGTAGCTAGCCTGTTACACTCTCACTGACGCTCCTACTTAATGCGGCCCCTCTATTTGGTCGTAGTCATTCTACAACCAGTGACTCTGTGCACTTTGATGGCAACATTGTCAACAGTGATGTCATAGCACCAGAAGTATGCGGTTCACGTTTCGTTAACTAATAACAAAAAAACTGGGATAAATCTGCTGCTGTCTAGCGCACCGCATATCAGAGGCCCACGACTGTTCGATATGGATTTGTGTGCGGTTTCATGTTTGCGGGTGAACGGATATGCAAAACATACTGCACGTATCGCTCGTCGTTCAGTTGACTGGACAGTAGTAGTCGACGTTTGTCGTGAGCTACAACCGCTTCACTGGCTCTTTCAGCGTCCAATGATTGGCGTATACCGCTATCTCTTTCCTTTTCATCATCATCATTACACGCAAAAATATTTTTGTAGCATGGAATGGCCAAGAGCTCTCTAGGGTTGTTTTTTCTCTCTCTCACTCTCTCTCTCTCTCCCTCTTCTATTCACATATTTGTGCACGGCGCACATCAGGAGATCTGTCCAGCGTAAGTAAGCGCACCGAACTTGGACGGCTCTGGCGGTCGTTGGTAAGCATCGGCATCACAATAAGTAGAAGGGCCTGCGGCACCACTTCTGTTCGAAATTGTCTGAAATCCGAAATTGTCTAGCAGAAATGGGTAATTGGGTCGACTTCGGTCATCGACTGGTCCCTTGAATTGCTTCTGCAGTTGCTGTTGCCGCTATTTCTGCCGCGTATGTGTGATCTATTCCGAACAGACTAGCTCAGAGGGCGCCTCTCCATATTCGTCGCTGACTCCAAAACGATGTTGATAAGATTCTTTTCTTCGGAGCAGCTCACTGGCAACGATTACAGTGGTAATAACGCTAGCAGTCGCAGTAACAGCGAGGTAAGAACCCGCGCAGCGCGCGAGAATTCCCGGACGACGCCATGCTCGGCCTGGCCTGAACCATTCGGCGTTTGCGCCGCCAACAGCGATTGGTCATAGAGCGTCGACTCTTTTACCAGCTGGCGGTTGGGCTTCGCCGTTTGCCGATGATTAGACGTGATTTCTTTTCGGTCTTGATTTTCCCAGCGATAAAACAGAAAAATGTGCAACGCTGAATCAGGTGCTGTTCGTACCAGTGGCTATCCAGAGTAGTGTCGCTTACGCCGTGAACCAACAAAGATTAAGCTTTCAACTTGAAAAAACGCTCATTTGAAGCAATTCTAAGAAGATGGTCCTCGCCAAATACACACGACACGTATGCATGCAATGTCAGAAACTTCACCTAGTTTCTAGCATCGTATAGAAGTTCTTCCGAAACAGATACTCACATGGCGCAATCTGATTCACACTTTTCATTACCTTCGAACCCATGGCAAAGTGGCCAGTCTTACTTGCGTTCAATAAAGAAGATTGTCTATGATACAGCATTATAAAACAACGTGAAAGTATAGGTAGCGATGCCTTACAGATGCGCATTCGCTTCTTCCAGAAAAATTTCACCAACTCTGTGAATGTAAGCGGCCTTTTCAAGCGAAGCAAATCATTTTTTATTTTCGAAAAAAAAAAAATAATAATAATGTATATATTTATAGCCAGCTAAACGTTAAAGGCCGAAATGGCCTTCCGTTGACAAATGCCATAAGTTCACCTACGCAAACTGAAGCTACGTCGCTTGTACGCAACGAACAGCTATAGCATCTAGAAACCGTGTTTTGAGCTGAAGAAAAACACACTGGACTAAACTAGCTCGTGTCTCCGGAAAGCCTTGAACTTGGGATTTTGTCGTGTACTTTTTCCGGCTTCTGTAGCAATTGCGTACGCTATGATGAGCACTTGTCACTCCGTAGAAAATATGCCAACGTTAAGCGAATATAATAAGGGCATAAATAAGTGAAAATACGTGAAATAAAGTGGGCATCATTATAATTTAGTTCTGATCTCATCAATACTACGCACGCCCGACCTTTGTGCGCAATACCACCTCTGTCTGTCCTATTGTCTATGAATAGAGAGAACGAATTAAAACAGCAGATCTAATAAATTGGCGCTGCCTTGATCAATAGTCATATTGCGTCTCTTTGATGTGCGAACACGCATGCATTTACACGGAGAATGCCTCATTGGTTTCTATTCAGCAAGGAACCTATATTCATCCGTTTGCAACTATTGTGCGTACAGGTAACGTCTCCTGAGTTAACATCTAGCACATCTTCGAAGTTAATGTGGAGGAAATTCGTCTCGTGGACGAGTTACCATATCTCGAAGACAACTTTCTAAGAACAAATAACGACCACCAGAGTACCGTTGAAGATACCCATTACACATAGTTCTCGTTGGAGACATCTAAAGAAGACATACCACATGATAATAGATGTCCTTTACTTTACCAGTTTAAAATCGAGATTGGCCCCAGATGTTTAAACTTTAAAAGTATACGATAGTATCTTTTTTCTGCACACATCGCACAACATGGTTTGTACCTTTCCATTATCGCGTATTATAAATGCATACGCTTTTCTTAGAACAGAACACGCGAATGTGAGGGGCATATTTGGATAGTCTATGACAATTTATAGTTATTCACAAATGCCATAACGTATTCGTGTGATAACCAGCAGCGAAAGGCTGTTCATGCTGTCGCTCCTAGAAACAACCTAAACAAACAAAGTATCTACAAACTACTATAACCTGTACATATGGGAGTAGCATGACTGAGATAGAAAAGGATCAGTAAAAACTATGTGTACAGTATTTTATAACGTTTACTATAATTATTTGTCGAACAACAGGTAACAACCATGTTTCGAGCGCCCGATCGGTGCTTGGGCATATGGCGATACCAGCTCCAGTCCATCTGAATAGGATTAATAAATTTATTGCTTTTTTTTAGACACTCAATATTTAATTCGTACTGTCACGATCTCGCCTAGAGCGGTAAGCATTTTATAAGCACTTACCTATCAACTAATCTCTTGAAATCGAAAACTAGTTGGTCAGCTCTTAAAACAGCCAGTCGAGTCAACAGGAACCGGGAGAGGTGCTAAGTTCTAGTGTCGTACGCATATGGGTTAAAAAAAATTAGCCCAGTCGGGGGTTATAGTATAATGTGGCGGCGCTTATTGTAAAGGCTCCTTCAACAGATGTAGTTCGGTAACAGACAATAAAAACTAGAGAAAGATGTAACTATGGGAAGGAAGAAGTTTTACAAAATTGCTATGTCTATAAAGTGCTTTAGCAGCTAAAGTGTTTGATGGCGCCCGGGTAACGAAGACGAAAATTTCAAGCATTATTATTGACAAAAACGCAAACCAATAAACGGCACGAACGAAAGGAAAATAGAATCAGATGAATAAAATATCCTTTGTGTTTGCCCGCCATCATGAAAACGGCAAATATTTCATCCCCGTTCGCATAGAACGTCAGAAATTTCAGGTCACAGCGCGATGTACTAGTCACACATCGAGCCTTAATAGCTGAGCTATTAGAAGCAACGTAACTATCCTCTATTTGAGTGAAACCAAATATACAGCTTGTGTTCGTAATGCGGACAACTAATAGTTTGATGTATGAGAAAAAAGTGGAAAAATGTAGAGGTCATCGATCTGTGTTTGGGGTCATGTACATAATAGTTGCTAAGCGAAATTTTGCTTTTGGTCGTGTGCTTATGTGGTCGTTTAGACGTCTGTGGGTGGGTGTGGGTGTCTCTGTGTTTGTACTAGGTTTTTTTTTAGAGATTTTCTTCAGCGACTCACTGTTCTAACAAATTTTCAAAACGATTCACTACGATATCAGCAGGACGGTAAAGGGACAGATTAACAAAAAGAGACAAGAGAGCCACCATGATGAGACCCAGTTTGGAATAACGGGATTCAAAAATAAAAACGAATAACTTTGCTCCGATCAATCGATTGAGGTTGATAATCGGTCGAAAAAAGCATTTTTCAAGGCTTTTTTATTTTTGCTGGTCCTCTAATTGATGAATTAGGCTATTTCGATTTACTTCTGCTTTCGACATTATTTGATAAATATTTTGCCGTACACACAAAAAGTCTGTATGATAATCATCATGACGTCTCTGATGGACGCTGATTGAAAAATCCATTAACCTGAGCTCCTTCAATTTTCTTGAAAATATTAATTTAGTGATAATAATAACAACCGACAAAGCTAGTCTTGGGCTGTGGACGATGTAAAACTTTATGGTTACGCGTGGACTTTTAAGGAATGACTACTCCAGTTGGTTATCTAAAGTTATCGTACATATGTTTCAATGGCCCGTATTTGGCGACAACGGGGTTGAAATAAATATCGGTACTATTCGGAATTACTTACCGGTATTGATTTTGGTAAAAAAAAAAATCAGGTGATCTAATTCTATGTATGATTGGGTTATGGACAGGTTTTTATCGAAACATAAAAATGTTCAATTTTTAAGATTGATATTAAGCGCCCTTAAATTTTGGTTAGCAGTTTATAGTGACAATGAGGTTCAGAATATCTATCGGAGCCATTTTGCCTTTTTTATATTTTTTATTTATTATTTTTTGAAGTAATGCCGTTTTTCGTGTTTCCAAAACTGAAGATGGTCTCCCATCAGAAACTGGAGAACATATGGCTATTTCTATCGCATATATATATATATATATATAATGTCTGCTTACATACGCCTAACCTATTTAGGTACTACATCTTTCTATAGGAGTGTCTATTCACCGCACACAGCAAATAGCAAAACGATTAAAACCCATAATTATCCAGATTCAAATACGCATACATGTTTAAAGTATTTTCTTTTCTAAGAATAATTAGCACAGAATGAAAATTAATTTGTATTGTGACAATCTTTCTGCCTGTCTTACTAGCACAACAGCTCATTATTTCCAGTAAACTGCAGATTCTGGTAACCGTGAACTTCATGGCGAGCTGTTCGAAACATTGGGCCTTGAACTTTGTGCGGTAGTTTTTCTAAGCTTTTCTGCTTACAGATGAGGAATGTAAATTGCAAATTGTGAATCACCTGAGACGTAAAATTTGACAGACGTCTAAATGGTAGCTATAAAGGAAGTAAGGTATTTACACTTATGCAAAGAATGGGTTCGCTAGACCCACGACCCAACTGATTCGCATACGAGGTGTCAACAAGGCTGCAACACTTTGCAACCGGAAAATGGCCGAAAAAGTGCCACCTCTAGCCGCTTTTCGAGCCCCATATTTAAGCAGATTTTTTCATCCAAAACCTGTACCTTCTAACAAAACAAGATCGAGCACTCAAACAATTTTTCTAAACAATACGACTATCTCACTAGAAATCTGAATAGAACAGAAATTGGCCGAACCTAAAAAGGGGGCTTTGCTTCAACGAAATTTGACTTAAAAAAAATTGAGTTTCTTAAAGCAAGCACCAAAGAGTTTTCCCGGCTAATTAAGTTGGAGCCCTACACATAAATCCTCTGAAACGTTCGCAGAAAGAATCCAGCATTTCTTTGCTACCTTTCCAAACGAGTGTAACCGGCTTGGGAAGTCTTCAAGTGCCTTTCTTTTATCTTAGAAGGAATATTTGTTATTTCTATACTAGCTACTTTCAGCAAAGAGTTCGCGGGCAACAGGTAAAACGATGATGCAGCATCGAGGTCATGAATTCTAAAAGAACTCGCCGCCCATTGGCTACAAAGCAGTCTGCTTCTGATTATCATTACTATAGCAATACTTATGCTAAATACAGGGCCACCTGCAAGTCAGACTACCTGTAAAGGGTCGAAAATAGATAGCGGTTTACCTACTGTTTTCTCTTCCGTGTAACGTCATGGCCAGACGAATAAACGTCTGCTTGGCCAAATCGTATGCTGCTCAAATCCGCCGCCATGACAGAAATTGCCCGCCAAAGCAGAATGCACCGATATATATACTTTCGATTTTGATCGTGAGAGCAATCCGTGTATTTTGGTTCCAGAAATTAGCTGTCACAATCTGCATGTCAACAATGTATTTACCGTTATTAAAACTGCACGAGGAGGCATCTGACCACGAATCGTTAGCAACGTAACATGGTCACGGGAGCGATTATTTACGATGAAATAACTCACGTAGTGTTCTACTTTTAGGTATGATTGAAACTTTACGACCGACTGAACCTAACAAGGCTGTTTCTGGTTACCCATTTGCCGTCGAGCATTTGAACACTGATCAGGAGGTTGCATTGATATTTTTGGAAGATCCGTTGAAAGGTGCCTAGCCGCTATATTGGGATGCCTATACAAGTTTGAATCAACTAGTTCCAACTAATTAACCATCCCTTCGTTCACTCCCCATTGGAATTAGGCCATGGTCGTATCTGTTAAACGGCACCAGAACAATGGTACTACTTCAGTGGGAAAAAGTATTCTTTACGTGTGTATGTTTAAGCTAGATCATCTTATTATGCTGTTATTTAGCGTCGTGATAAAGTGTTCTACTCGAATAGAGATAAATACTCTTGAGAAAACTTTGTTGTTCTAAGGCAAATAAACTCACTGTCGTGATGCAACAAAGTATAACGGCGTGCGGCACGAAACAGCATGGCATGTCTTTTACTTAAAGGTAGACAGCCGGACGTGTCAAGCTGAAACGTGTTCCAATATTATAGTTGGTGTAGGGGGAGGAATGTACTGATAGCATAATTCATTAATTTATCAAGACTAAGTTAAAAACAGAATTAAATAATTTGTTCTTAAAAGTAACAATGACCATTGTCCAACAGTGCGACGCAAGATAAGCAGCGTCTAGTTAACTTCATCTATTGATACTCGACTGTTGGTAAAACCCAGGAAACGTCGAACGTGGCCATGGTCAGTCAGTTTAGTCTACGAAGGTTTTGGCTTATGATTCAATACATGGACCCGCAATGTAAAGGCCTGGATCCCAGTAAGCGGAATTAATATAATGTTATGTTGAGGACGTATGATAGCTGACAAATGGGCAGATCAATATACTCGTAAGATGCAGCACGTCAGCTTCAGTCCTCGTGCAGAATTTTAAGCACTCATCGTTCAGATATGTCGAGTTCAGTGATTAACACGTGCCGTCATCCATTATTTCTGACAGCTAGCTCGCGACACAAGATAAATTATATTCTAACAGACACAGTAAAGTTACCATTAAAGCCCTAATGACGTCGTAGTGTACGGTGTCGTGTAGTATTCGGTATAAAGAAGTCTGAGCAGATTTTTGATACTGTTTGCCTCATTAACCGTTGACAGATGGGTCAAAATTTGAAAACTCTTAAGGGAACTCTGCTGTTTACTTTTTCTATTCACACACAACTTGTGTCGAAGACTTCTTAACAAACTAAGTGAATTAAGTCGCTTTAACAATATGAGGACCTTTAGTCTTATGCTGTCTACTTACTCTTGATAACTTATTATAACTGGCAATAAAAGCAACGTTCATTATATATATGTCATATATCAGTTTTAAGATATTGTCCTTATATTTTTAATGATAGCTCCCTTGACTGAGCGAAGATGACTACCAAGAACAATTTAATTGCTAAATCGATATGGCGCCTCTGATGTTAACGAACGAGCAAATTCAGTTTTAGCTTTGCTGAAAACCAGAAAATCGGACCAGAAAAAACGAGGCTGGCGACAAAATGGCGGTACACAGGCGATCGTACGATCAAATGTATCAGGCCTCAGCCGATATTGTAGAACTTCTAGCTACGTCGCTCGAGCGAGGAACATATCTCAGCTCTGTGATGATATAAAATAAGTTTAAAATTGCAACAAAAAACGAATGCATTGTATTTTCTAACTTAGCATAGCCCTTATACAGCGTATGGCCCCAGATGCCAGTTGTGCGATGAGACCTTAAATACATCAGTAGCGTTCAGAAAGTCAACTACTTGGAAACATATGATTTTGGCAAAATGTGCCATAATCGCCACTCAGTGAATGATCTCCAGCAAACTTAGGTATTATTTGTCCAGACACAAACCCCCTGTCTCCATGAATCAAGGCGCAATTTGCTGGCTGTTCCTTGTTGATGCCCCATAATACCATACGGCAAATATTTGCCGAATTCACAATTGCACTTCTTACTTGCTTTACTACTTGAGCTTAGCCTGGTGATAGACTGGTTTAGAGGTTTACCCTTTATCGTGTTGCTATCATGTGAGGCTTGTGCTGTTCTTTGGAAAATGTTTCTATCTTTTATTCCTCGTCAGTTTATAATACAACTACGTAAAAGTATAACTATACACTCTAGTCGCTGCATTATCTAGGCGGATTTGTTGATGGATTCAACTAAAACCAAAGTGAAATTCATATTTCCCTTAGACGTCCAGATATGCCATCGCCAGTATCAGAATCAGTTGACGAAAAGTGACAAACTCGTAAGCCGTTTCTGCTCTGGTCGAGGCAAAAACATTTTCACCCATTTATATACGATAGACTCTCTTAATATTGGTAGTTAACACCGTTCCCAGACACAACAACTGTGCAAGTAAGTTACAGAAGTTTGCCCTCTGCAGCCGAATATATTCGGTGCGATACTGCATACAATCCTGTCACTGGCATCAGCCAGGTTAAACTTAGCAGCTAAAATTGTCACGTTTATATGTGTGATTGACATATACCGCCGCATTAGGGTATTTGTAACATAGAAGAAATAAAATTTGTACATTACGGACATCATTCGTTAGAGCTGAAATTGGCCATAAGGAGTACGCACGAAGACTCAAGGTAATCACTCGACATTATGGTTCACTTTTACTACGACTTTTATTATTAGGATTAAGTGATTGAAATATGTGCGGCGTAACGTTGCTACAGTCAATGCATTCCTATATGCTCAAATGGCTCTATCTTTTTTTTACGCGTAATATACCTAAGCACGTCTATTCAGTTGTTTCTACAGCCCAAAAAATATTTGGATTTAGCAGAATTTCATTGTGTGTAACTGAGCAGTTCACCGAAAATTTTAGCAATGCTTAGGCTTCTTGCCGAAATAACGAATATCTAAATGTGACACATACTGGTGATAACGGAATCATCCGGAAATTAAATTTTCACAGATGGATCGGCCATTGGGATATGACCCACATTCAGATCGATGCAATTTGTCCGTCATGAACTACGTGGTCCACCGAGAAAACACATATCCGACTTGCATAGTAAAATGAGTTTTATGTCCGGTACTGCACGTAAGGAATCTAATTATAGAAAATACTCCAGTGCTTGAACTATGGGGGAAAGTACTTCTTCACTCTATCCAGCTCAAGTCATTCCCTTGTTCTTCAGCTGACCGATAGGAAAGTGTGTGTGGGAGGGGGAGGGGGTTTCAACAGCAGAAATCCATCGAAATGCGAAACGTAGTTTTTTTTTTTAACTCACCACTAAACAGTTGTATCTAAAAACGAAACAGCGTCGATTGAACGAAGTGTGTGCCACAGATCTGGACGCAAAAGACACTTGATTGCGAGTCTTGTTCACGTTCTTCGTCACTTGTCCCCAACAGAGAGTCCGTTAGGTTGCACTTGATTGCCGCTAAAAGATGCTTTTGCTGCTGCTTTGAGGAAAACTGTGTGCGAATTTCGCTACCCCACGACACCTGAAACAAGAACCGCTCGAGCCCAACACCCCACACTTAACTAAGAGCACACAGCAACGGACCCTTCGAGTCGCGGCCCAGCCAAATATACAGCCACGGCAAGATCCATGCGTCGCTCTCTATCCAGCACCAGACAGAATTTGCTCGTCTATAAAGTGCGCAGCTGCGGAAGTAAGCGAAATGGCAGCCGCGGCTTCCAGCATCAGTAACTGTTGCACCCCGAGTGGGTTTGTGTTATTGGCTAGCTAGCTATTTTCGAACTGTGCGTTCGTTGGCGGAATTCTCCTCTCCGATCTACGCTTGCCCTTTGCCGTGAGATCCCTTGGCGGTTCTGGTCCAGTAGCGGGTGCTGGAACACGCGCTTTCGCTTCGTGCCGACATGACCACCGTCGGTAGCGTCAATGCTGACGGCATAACTGCACAGCTGTCGAAAACCGCCGCAACGATCAGCTTCGTCAGCCGGCCAGGAAAACAGCCCACTTTTATCAGGCATTTTTGGTGATCTGCCGCATAACTTGTGCAGTTGCTAAAGTCCCTTTCTCTCCGTTGCGATCTTCTATACTACGGATATTTTTCGATAGAGGAGTCTAAACCGACTACTGAGCGAACTTTTCTGAGCCATCAAGCGCCGCGCATTGTGTTGGATGGGTACCGGCTGGCTGAACGCAGAAGTAACGTTGGAAAAATAGTAAACATCGTGGCTTACGCAAAAATTTGCGCCCCTCAACATTCAGCTCCAATTGAGCTTACCGTAGGCACAAAATGGCAAAAACAAAACATTCGCCTGGAACGGGATCTCCAAAAAGAGGCGTAAGGCTTTATACATTTTTTAAGCTTATTTTTTAGTCAATCAAACGTTACGGATGGCGGATCTCCTACGATTGACATCATTTGCAGCTCGCCGTCTCCCCGGTTCAACATTTTATTGATTTGCTTGTCAAGTGTACGTTTTGGTCAAGATGCTTTTATTCTTGCTATGATTGTTAGAGAGGTACCCTGTTCCTTCGTTGAGACAACGCCTCACCTCATAAATGAGACGGTACTAAACAAAAATCAACGAATGAAATTTCTAAAACGATCTTCGAAAAGTCCTAGATTTACGGCATACTCTGAACGTTGTCTGCGGTGAAGTACAGACTCCGTCGAAATATCGCTCAATCAAATCAGCAGGCGTTCAAGTCACGCATACGCCAGAAATATAACATATGTCTATTTGATATAGAAGCCAATTATCGTATCTTTGTTGACTCTAGTTGTTTGCTTAACAAAATAGGGAGTGCTAGAAGTCTCGATATGTACGTTTCAGAGTTCCCTTTGTGTCATCCGATCCAAAATTTACGGTTATTCTGACTCTGAAACCTTCACGACAAACATAAACCGGGAATTGGGTTAATGATAATCAAACTTTGAACATAATCTCTAAAAAACCTCAAAGTTCAAGTATTTTTCAAACTTAAAAAACGTCTACTCTCATTAATCCGTCTCCACCTATTTGTTTTAACGCTGAGGACGAAAAAGCGAAGCTCAATACTAACTTACACTCAAACAAGGTAATAGAGACAAAGAATAATAATTACATGCCAAATAACCTAAACATACGAAAGATGGGAGGCTTTAGTATATATTTGCCAATAAATTCGAAAAAAGTTACATCCGGCATGATCGCTGTTCTTACGGGATTTGTGTATGTCCATTTTACGATGAGTTACATGAAAAAAAAAAACAATACGTCTTAAAGTGGGCACTGTCGACATCTGTCTGTTTGTATTTTGCCCGGGCAGAATCTATAGTTGGTGAAAAATTATTCGTGCCCCAGCGCGGATAAGTCCGGTCGTGTCCACAGATTGGAAGTTAGGGCAATGTTATACCACTACATTGTATATAAATACACACTGTAGCACGCAGTGATATATATATGAATCGGCCCTTTACTGGCGGAAATGAGTGCTTTACAAGCACTTTTATTGCATTTGTACGCGTATTTGTTTATTAATCCATACTATAATGTTCGCATAATTACAGGGTGTCTCAAAAATTCGAGTGATTAAAATTTCACTTGTTATCTGTTATATTGCAAAAGAGTCTATAAAATATGTATGCATTCGTTCCCAAAGCTTATATTCAAAGTTATTGAAGTACCATTCTAGCCAGTATAGCATTGATAATGGTCGGCTTATATATATATATATATATATATATATATATATAGCAAATCGTCATCTAGAAAGCTATCACGATACCACAGGCTAAATGGCATTTGGCCATTTAGCCAATGGCTAAACGCAACTTCTACATGATTCGTACGCTTAGAGACGTGGGTCCATCTGCGTCAGCGGCTTTTCCGTTCTTCGCACAGCTTTCTGACTTAAGTATTAAGGTGTAATCCAATAAACTAAATATGTGTCCGAATATTTACCGTTAATAGTAGGTAATCGCAACTATATGTAGTCCGTCTGAACTATGCAACATAATCCAAGAAATTTACAATTGAGTTGTCGCTATGTTCCGTAAGGCTTAAAAGTAAGGTCAAACGAAAAACGACAGATTAACGTAGCAGCATAGAAACTCCGGCTATCGGATGCCGGCAACGATCATAACGCACATAGAATGAAAACATCTATTTTTTTTTTACGCAACGCTATTTGCTTTAGTTTTTCGAATCATTCATAAACACGGCGCCCAGAATGTCACGCTACTTCTGCCCCAGCAGAAAGAACTAATGCGAAAAGATCGATCGAGCTGTGTGCTTTGCAACGAAAAGAACTGATAAAGCGCTAGCAGTATGCATTAATATATTAAACATCTGCTTGTCGTACATTTAAAGCTTACGTATCAAAAATATCCTAAATGTATGGCATTTAGGCTGTAAGGCTAGGCTACTTCACGTCGTATGACATATGAAAATATATTCTGCGCAGATTTTTAGGGAGAGTTTATAGTCCTTCTGGCCTGGAACAAAATAGGTGGTCACCCATAAGACGAATATGTGGGCAACGTTGTTTTATGCCCTTTAGTTGGTCACTTGCCGATACTGGCCATCGCTCACTCGGATCTCGTCCATAAATATGTCAACGTGAATTCAACTATTTCGCTAAAAATAAGTTTCCTTTTTGTCCATTAAAGGCCTCAGCTTTTCCTCTCATAAAGGAAGTACCTCCTTTCCAGAAGTATTCCATTTTTAACTATAAGCCAGTCCTTGTTTAGAGATATTATACATAAGCAACGTCGAATTGACGTCTGCTACTGATTCCTCCCCTATTCGATATTCAGGCCTTTTAACGTAGACAAAGTTCTTCCAATATTCATACTTAAACCCGTTCTTTACAGTTTGTTTGCTCTCTTGTTATTCGTCCATTGGCTTATTTATCCTACCTGACTTAGCTCTCACGAAGGAACAGTTAACGTTTGAAAAACAAAAATAGACATCAGTAGACGTAGAAACATACAAAGTTCAACTTTTTTTTTTTTTTTTTTTTGAAAGAAAGATTCATACCTACTAACCTATCAAAGACGTTTTCTTGGCTAACCTGCGCTATAAACTGTATCAGTATTGACAACAATTTTTTTCTGACTGTTTGAAAAAAGGCAAATGTTGCGCGAAACATTGTGGCCAACTGCAATGCATAACAAGCGACATTAAAAAAGGGCTCTGTAATATATATATATATATATTACGATTATTATTAGCTTCATCAAGTTTACACTTTTTGTCAAATTTTACCCTAACTCGCGCGCCACGCTAGTTCTCATGTGACACTCAAAGCACTCGATGTCGAAAAATCAAGTAAGATTAACTGTATTTATTTTAGTTAAAAAACCGACACACACTTTTTGAAGATGAGCGTCATAGAATAATACTCCGACAGGTGAAACTGGGCCTCAGCATCAATCCTGCATAACCTTGCCATAGACATGGCCCTTCTTCTTAAAAGGCCGCTTCGCGAACTTACCCGGACAGACGATACGAACACTACGGATGTTTATCTAAAGAAATACGTGACACAAGTGTCAAACAAACGGGGGAATATGTGACAAGATACAACTCACACCGAACAATGTGAAAGGCTCTAAAGGCTAATAAATTGCTCTTAACTTACAAGTGTGATACTACTTCACCACGAGGGGATTCTTGCTGCATATGATTGCAGCTGAACTAATAAAAAAGAACGTAGCTGAGAAACTACTATAAGGAAACTAAGTTATCTCGGAGTTTTATAAGTCCATTATGAATACAAAGCTGTATCCTATTCTGTCCTCATTTACCTTGAGACATACCTTGAGAGACCTTGTCAGCTTTACATTTGTGTTGCAGTTATGCGTACGAATCATGAAGCGAGTACCAACTGAGGTATCTATATCTGCAGTCTGCGAGCTGCTTACGTACGCTTACCTTCCGCATTTGTTAACTAGCTAGCGACGTGAGGCCGATAGATTTTAAGGACACCAACAACAGTGAAGTGCAACTGGCCGAGTTTGCATGCACTGACCGCCTTTACCTCATCGTTACAACAGCACTGGCACGACAGTAGCATCCGCTGTTACCGCACGTGGATGAAAGACGAAATCTACACGGTGCGTGCTGTGAAAGCGCCGAAAGGACAGAACGAGAACGACACCCATTGAAATTCCAGAGAAGACTGTATTATTATCATTAGGCTCGAATGAAAGTATAACTATCTCGTGTCAGGTACAAAACTGAAGGTACGACCTCTACAGGTGCCTAAACCGTCGTTAAATAAAGATAAATGAAGTGTACCGTAGCGCATGCGCGATCTACATTATACAACGTGACATAGCCTTTGAGGCGCTAGGACGTTTCTGTTTTATGCGTACAGAAGTATCAGTCTGTGAAAACGTTAAAGGCTTAAAAATGGTAATTTTTTACTAATTAATTCTCGAAAGAGAGATTCTTAATGTTCATTAAATGATGGCTGTGCATTGTCATCTTAATTAAGATATATTATTCATAATAGTATGGCACAAGGTTGTTTAAATAAAATCATAGATGATAGGTTTTTTTGATTTATTAAGTGCTAGCCGGCCTATAGTTACTTGCGTAAAGTATCAACATTCATCAAATAAGGTCTCCTGATCGTAATACAGATGATTGACTACAGAGAACGGGCGCATATCTTCACGCAAATGATGGTACTGTCGTTCCACATAAGGCATGCTGTGTAATACTACTAAGAACGATGAAAAAAATAACTACGTTTAATAAAGTATATGCAACTGATTTAATTATATATGTGCAATTGTTTCAAGTTACAAGGAATGTACAGACAGTGAGAAATTTCACTCTAGACAAAAAGCGGTCGTTGAAAGACCCATATCATTATCATGAGCTGTGCAATGATCTGTGTTTTTCTTCTGGGTGTTACTCTGCACAATACATATCGAACTTTAAAATGGTGGGGTTGACGAACAAGTCAACAATGAAGCTGGCAGTACTTTCGCCTTGTCTTGAAGTAAGACATGCAGTAATAGTTATACTCTGGCAAGACGACCTTGCATATATTATTCTCACTTGGTTTTATTGACACATATATTATTTACATGTGTTATAACTACATCCGGAAGTGTGCTTTATTCTTAGACTTGAGCGTGATAGTGTCACCGGTTTTATTACAATCACTTGTCTACTATTATTAGATAACGTTGGTTAAAGGATTGACTACGTCTCTCGAATTCTGCCAAGACAGCTGATTTAGCGGAGAAACGGTAGTTTATTCTGCTACACAGTTGAAACTCGTTTCAGTATTTTGTAAGCCTGACTTTGATCAAGACGGTACGAATTGAAAGAGCAAAGCCCAAAACGCTAGCACTCCTGAGTCTCCAGCCATACAATAATGCTTTCGAGCAGTTTTTGCTTTGTAACTAAAAACTGAAATTTGACAAATTAAAATTCTTCATTATTTGACGTGTTACCACCAGTTACCGTCGGCTAATTAATTGACTCCTATGAAATAAGACAAAGAAAGCCCTCTTATATACGTGTATATTCTCAGTTCTTCATTTCCTACACGCTCACCTATTTCCCAAAATATCTGTCAAAAGTAAATTATGACACCGCCATTGGAAAAATATCCTATTTATTGAGCTCTACTATATTCCATAAGATTTTGAGACATATGCGCGCTGGTAGATTTGAACTGGCGTTCTGCTGCACCCGCCGTCTAGGCAGCGAGCCTGTAGACGCGATGAGACCATTTCAGCCCCCTTGCGATAAGAATGTATGCGGTCGTATGAATGCAGTATGGAGTGCAATATACCCAACAGTATCAGCCCGTGAACACGTTGAAGATAGAAAGAAAAATACTGCGTTGGGCTTCTTCCGAATTCCTGCCCGCTCAGTGCTCTAATGAGGTATTGAAACTAAACACAACCAACACGAGAGTTTTAGTACAGGTGATCGCTTAGTTAAAAGAAGGATTTGATAGCAACCAATGAGGTTCATCTTGCTAGGCGAAACATTGATACGTTCCGACGATTCCTGGATCGATGCATAGTATTTCTATATTACGCCTCTTTCATCTGCGACAACGATCTTCGAAATGAAAAAAAAACAGCAGTAATTTGTTGATTAGTCACAGAAAGCGAGGGCTGAAAAACTAATAGCATTTTCTATTTCCGACGGCTTTATACGACCTGCGACATGAATTTGCCATCTGATCCAACGCTTTCTCCTCAGGAAGAAGAAAATAGCGGGGAGGTCGACGAGGAACACAGCGCATCTAAAAACTCTAACGATCCACAGCGTAGTATATCGAACGACTTGAAAACTGATCAGAGGGTAAAGTCTAAGAAACGTGGAAAAACTTCGAATGTGCCTGCCACGGCTATGGTGGCAAGAAGTATTGTTCCCGTAATTTCGCCGAAAAAAGACGCCGTACCAAATATATCCGAATCGAAAAATGCTACCAAAGTAATTGGAGAGACTACTTCACAGTCAAAGGAGGTTGTCCCATCTACGCCAACTAAATCAATGACGCGTAAAACTCCGCTGCTAAAAACCGGAACTTTATCGAAGAAAACTGAGAAGACAAAAAAACGACCAGCGAAACTCTGTGTTATCACGGCAACTGTCGTAGTATTACTTGTAACAATAGGCGCAGGAGTTTCTCTCTATTGTATTCGAGAGCTCTACCTACCACATTCACCTGTTCCTCAAGCTACTGGGAGCTCGGCTGCTCCTATTGTGACTAGAGCGGCTCATACGACCCATTCGATTTTGAATACAATGTTGTCTAGTCCGGCGCTTCTGGAACAGCCGATCCGATCAAGCGATCGTGTACCGCGCAGTCTAGCAGACGATGTTTCTGCTGCAAACCCAGTAAAACTCTTCAGTACAGATCGACATACAGCGCCAACAGTCATGACAATGCCCGATGTTAAGGCGAATATCGTCAGAAACTCAGACGTTAGATCTGCTGTTTCGACAGTTGAGGACACAGGAGCTATGTTCAACGATCAGCCGTCTTCAGGCGTGCAGTCCGATGCAGGTTCGAGTAATCTGATTTTGTCTAATACCTTGGGAGCCGCACCAAGTGGCTCTGCGGTCAATCGTATCCTGCAAGCAGTTGCAAGTAAAATCAAATAATGGCATGCAATGATAATGACCTATTATATAACACCACCAACAAGACCGACAACATATGATTTCATTATCACATCAGAGTGAGCCTTTATGTTGCATATTTTTTTGCTGTGGTAAACACAGGTGCTTTTTCATAAAAACGCGGCACCGAGTATTAGTAAACCATAAACATATATTCTCGGGAAATATTCGTTGTGAGCAATGAATATATCCTATTGAAATTATTTTGAAGTCATCCAATTACTGAGAATTAAAATAACAGACGAATGAAAATCTAAGTTCATGTTGTTGTTCTTATTAAGGGTAATCAACGGTCAAAGATGTTCGTTTTCATAAAACATGCATACCGAATATCGACTGCGTTACAAAAAAACGGATAATCTGCTTGGTACGGGGTGTCGAACGGGGTTTATATCAGCTGTGAGAAGTCAGCAAAGTTAACAATATATAGAAAAAGAAAAGTAAAACAATACGACATCTAAAATCGGCAGGTTGCAAGTTCCAAGTTTGAGATATTCCATTAACTTCACAGAGAACAGCAGAACGACCCGTCAGTTGTTTTCGACAAATGATCTTCCCCTGATTATATCTACCATATGGTTAAGCGGCATTTAGACAATGGCTGATCTAGCCCATAATCATTTGCCGTAATCCCATGTAGCGTGTCAGTTCTATGAAACAAAGCCCTAGGCCCTATTATGTAAACAAATAAATACCATTATTAAATAAGTAATATTTACTGGATGGGCTTTCGATTAAACTGCACACGATTCGCTGGACCTCGTACAAATATAGGGCAGCTAAGTAATCTACCTCTAACTAGCAGTCGGGCCTATGACGGTTTACTGCATTACGGCCCCGCTTCAACATCGCAGGTTGTGAAAAAAAGAGCATGTATAGGACAGCGGGTACTTTCGCAGTAATCCCGAATGGCCATCGAAATACAGGAGTCAGCTCGAGATTCGGGTGAATCAAGGTCAGTATCACATCAGACTTAGATGCTGCAATCTTGTTATTGTGGTAGTTGCTATCTAGCTCAAATCAGTTGTTTGCGAAGAAGTTTACTCTCCTCAGTAACATCCTTGTTTGAGTCAGGCCTGTACACTTTTTATCACGATAGAAAACATGCGACCCATAACCTAGTTAGACGACAGCATCTTTCTGTCTGACAGGGGAGTTATCTGCAAAAGCCCATAAAGAAGTAATAACTAAATATTCATTTTGTGCGACATTAGCTACCAAATGAAGCTCCGTTTTGTTATGACAGTGATAAAAATATTACTGAAGGTAGAGCACAATTATATCAACATCTGAAGAAAAGCAATTAGTAGAAATGGATCGTCATTTTGATTAAGTTCATCCAACTTCTCTGATGTGTTAGCCTATTCTAGAACGACATTTGGCGGCCATACCAAATGTAACTGAAATGAATCCGCTTGCAGATCTCTGTGCTTTTTGCAGATAGCTGCCAACATTAACATCAGCCCTTTCAGGGCTGAATAGTTAATATATCTATTTCCCATGTAAGGAGGAGATGCGATCTGGGAGTTGCAATAAGATCGTACATAATCTATTACATAGCCACCGTGCATTGTTTTGGTAAAAAACATAAGTAGACGTCTACCTGCATTGGATTGGCCGATGCCGCTCAAGACTAGTAGAACATAGAAATACTTGAATGCCTATCAAGCAACTAGCTCTTATGTAGTGATGTTGAGTTGCATAACATAAGTTTTTGAGTTTGACACCGGGTCAGCTTTTAGCTCCCCATAACCTACAATACGCCACCCCATGCGGGGCTGCTATTAAGAGAAAACGTATGTGCATGCCTGGCTTCTCCCGGTTAACGGCCAGTACGTACGACGATTTTCCAGTTAGCTTTTACTTGAAAGTAACTTAATTTTGATTTATTATATTTCTAGATTATTGGCAATTTCACCTTGCCGGTTATAACATGTTGTACAAAAAAAAAAATTAAATATGAAATTATATGAATTTAATCAGTAAAGAAGAAATTACTTTGTTTACGGTAAAATGCCGCGCTCCGGTTATCGGAGTAAGATTACAAGCATATTTTTATTTTAGTTAGCAATTCGTTGAAGCCGAGATGCTTACAGAATCATCATCCCGACATTGTCCAACTCAGCTGACAACATCTAAGGGCCTTTTGACGTATTTTCTTTTCTAGCAACTCGTTTTTCGACAGTACTTTTCATGTTAGGGCTTTTTTTTTTGTTTCTACATTTCTTCGTTAACATACATAGATGACAAATCCCTGTATACCTACTCTTGTAGCTCTTTTCACCTATGAGTTCATTAATCTGCTTTTTATGAGCCCAATGCTTCGAACGGCATTTCTACAGTGCATGCGAGACATTGAGCTCAGGGTTCCGATTAACAACGCGTGTCACATGGTGCTTTCTTATACGGAAGAGGTACTTGTGACAATTGTCTCATCCGACGATAAATCGTGTGAAGAGATAAAAGAGCTTTCCATTCACGGCTGAATTCTCGGAATGATCTCTGGCAGTGGCGTTAAAAGAGCTCCTCAGGGTAGGCTTCTATCCGTCCTTCTAGACAGACATTGATTCCTATCGTGCATCGTCCTCCAGGCTTCTCCGTGGGGTCCGTCGATTCTCCACTTTGAGTTCCGAGGATATTGAGTCTAGTCAATACAGTCTAGGGCTACGTCGCTGCTAGCAGACCCATAGACATAGGCGATTCATAGCGTAGGCGTTCGTTGGACTGCCTGGAAGAGAGTTTTCGTCTCGTCTAAACCAGGATTTCGAAGAGTCCCACTGAATCAACTACATAACTTTTCTTTTCTCTTGTCATGGCCCATGAATATTGCAGATTATTTTGTTAAGCTCAGGAGCTCTTTAGGTAAACTTCGGCGCCACTTGTCTCAAATTACCTTATGGTTTTATCCGGATATTCTACACGATACCCGGCTGTTTTCGTCATTTTCATGTTGTCTCCTGCGAACTATAGTGAAATATTCGGAAACAATTTCCATAAAGAACCATAGCTTGTGATTGATTATATCTACATGATGATCTCAGAAAAAAAACCTTCATTTACGTGCCGCTTAAACTTTTTTGGTTTCTACGCGCCTATGATGATTTCAAAATCATCCACGTTTACTATAAGGTCCACTGTTAGCAGTGTGTCATTTAAGCCTGCAACCCCACTGCATGCTAGATTGCACAGCAGACCTGCAGGCATTGGAAAAGATGATTTTCCATTGTTGACGGACTATTTGGGAAAAATTGTTACAATCCGTAATAAGTGTACCGGAACTTCCTCTTAGGAAGTCTCTTCATTCTTTGTTATATTAATTATTACTCGTTACTTAAATGGTAAGTCATTAACTCAGATGGCTAGCTTTCAGCAAAAAAAAAGGTTTGTAAATTCCGGATAGGAACTTAGTCTATATATATGAATATGTCCCTAAATTTGGTCCCTAATTTTGCTTGGTGCGCTCTATACAGGGAAATCATGTTGGTAGGAAAAGCGCAGTTTTTGCCGAAAAACAGGGGCAATTTTTCTCTAATACTTACGAGTGCAAATTTTCTCGATGTTTTGTACATGCAGGGCCATAATCTTTCTTTTACAGGCTGCTTACCTTTTTCTAATATTGATCAACTTTTCTCCCGACATTACCTTCGAACCAAAATCATTCTTCCTTACACCTATGTACTAGATTATTTTCCTTTCTGTTTTTTACCATCTAATTTCGAGTTCTCCTACTTTTCCCGCTGCTTTTGGTGATCTGCCCAAAATCATGGCTTCATTCTTCTTTTTTAAATAATGCCTTATATACGAGCTCCATTAATTATAACAAAAGAGGGAAAACCAGTATCAGAAAGAAGTTTTTAAAGCAGTTCTAAGAAGCATAAGAAGAAGATGATCTTTGTAAAGCCATGAAAAAAAGCTTAGAATCAGTCATAGCGCTTCGCATGAGAGGGTTTTGGGGCATTGCGGCGCACGGATTTATTGCTTTTTTTTTTTTTTCGAAGACTAAGCTCGGTCGAAAGCAAATTCTTAGAAATTTAATGCCTTCATGATACTTTTTTATAAAGGAAAAAAATTTGAAAAAAGATTTTAGCGAAGAACGCAAACGCATACCCTAATCTCATCGTTAGTATTATTGCTGGCGAGTGAGCTAATTAAGGTTTTGTCCTATCACTAAGGCTTCTCATAGGCTTGTTGAAACAAAACTGTCAAATTAGAAGCGCGACGCAACTGTTCCAAAGCTAGCAAGTTATACTCAATGTTATCATTCTTTTGCTAAGTGCAGTTCGCGCCGAAGTTGTAATACGAAAATGGTTTCTGAGACCGTAAGCACCTTTTTTTCTGATTTGAGCTACAATAAACATGTTAAGGACCTTTTCGGGCTAATTCAGAATAACGGCATTAAGCAAACAGATAACTATAAACCTTAAAGGGAGCACATTTGCATAGAGTTTTATCAATAGAGTGTTTTACTCGTACTAGCTACGGATTTCAATTTAAAAAATTAAAAAAAAAATTAACATACTATATTTCACTAAAGGGAAGACGCTACCGATTTGACCCAATGTATACTTTTATTTTATACTTTACCGCATGATAACAGCATATACATCGTATAATAGTATTGGTGGTGTTCTTGATGTTACTTCGCGTTTTTTCCATTTTTTTATTACTCAGTTTTGTTGTTATTGTGTGATGTTGCTGTTCATGCTCCTCTGTGTGGTCGATGTTCATGTCCATTTTACTCCTTCGACAGTTTTAGTTTTTCGCCGTTTCTCTATGTAATAAGTATAACTGTTATCAACAGCCGTATCGAAGGTCGTTCATTAGTGTCGTCCTCTCATCTGCCGTACTTATACACGCAATATGTGTAATTGTTTTTTGTTTGTTGCTTACGTGTGTTGTTATTAATATTGTAATGTTTGTATATATATATATACACATATATATAGGTATATATATATATATATATATGTATATATACCCAAAATGAACACAGTGTGTAGCGAGATTACTTTGTACAAGAGATGAATGATCGACTTCGGGTGGCGACCAGCGTTATTCATTTTGTTTGTATAGCTCTTATGAACGCTAGGAATTTTACCGCGTCTCGTTAGTTTTCTCACGTATTTCTACTGGGGAGCAAAGTAAGCAGGATTCCAATTCCACAGACTACGGACTAATCGAGTGATATAATGACATGATAATAATATGAACAAACATTACATAAGACAAACGCCGCGATCGCTGTGATATTTTTACTACTGTTACAAACACACAAAACCTGAACGGTTCGAACAAGGATAAATAAGGCGCCATTGAAATGACCTTTTTTTCCTAATCGTTACGGTCTGACTCGTCGTCGTGCTTCCAATCTGCTTTATGCCTGCTACTGATATTACGGCGAAGGCCAGATTTTTACAGTCGTTTTTGTTATTCCATAGATACTGTTTTTGTCGCCGTTTTGTATGCCTATGTTCACATAATGTTAACAGTATGATGGTATCTATCTATATTACAATGACACGTTGCTTTGGTTTCAAAATATCTCTGGCGCGCTCTGCTTATATGACAAGCGTTTTAATAGAATTTCTATATTTCTAAACATATAATAGCAGTAGTAGTAATATTAATTATAATAAAACTAATTGTGTTGAGAAAAGAATGCTAGCTACATATTTATGATATGAACTTACAAAAAATTCTCACTTCACGGCAGAGAGGGAGAGAATATATTTATTATCGTTCGAGGAGCCAAATGAGTGTTATTTAGCGGGGAAGGGCTAGAGATAGAAACCGACTAATAATAATAATCATCATCATATTAATAACGTTGCGGTTATTCGGATTGACTAATTGGCTGTAGGTAGCAGGCCACTTCCGCTCGAGGCCCTCACGCGCTACGGCCCGCCTAGCCTTCATAGCCTATGAACGACACAATATAACGAGACGGGAGCAACATATTCATAACACTGAAACAAATGTTTGTTCTGCCAAGTTTGAGCTTCCCGTCCCACTACATAGCTTCCCGCTCTAGTTATCGTTCTCTATTTCTATTCTATAT